>NC_056733.1:979898391-980113391 GCF_019279795.1 Protopterus annectens | reverse complement strand
GCAACAGGGGCAGTCACTGGGGAATGTTCTGCTTGAGGAGTTTCAGGGATTTCCTCGGGAACACGGATTGCTGATGGCACGTTCTCTGGAACAGGAACATTGAACAATTCACTCTGACAACTAAAGTCTTTGTCACAGGCAAGATGCTGTAACATGGAAGTTAGAACTGGGGAGTCTGCCTCTTCAAAGAGGCCAATCACAAATGGAGTCCCTCAGGGATCAGTCATTCGACCACTCCTTTTTGGTATTTACTTCTCAGTAGACAATGCCAATAGTGGTCTCTGGCTGACTAAATTAGCAGATTATTGCAAATTATGAGCTGTCAATGAATCTCACACTAACACAAATGTTCTCCAGGAGGGGCTGACACAGACAAATAACTGGTGTCAGAGCTATGGACTAAAACTAAATGCCAAGAAATGCTTAGTAGTATCCTTTGGGAAGGCATCCATCCCTGGTAACTATCAGATTGACAACACATCCCTTAAAATTGACTCAGTAGTCAAGGACTTAGGAACACACATAGATAGTAATAGCCTTTAATCATCACGTGTCTACAGTGGTGAGGAAATCATTCTATATTGCACAACTTATAAATAAAGGTATGGTATCTAAGTCCAAGGAAGTCATTGTTCCACTTTATTCGCCATTCATCAGACCTATCATTGAGTACAATGCCCCCTTTAATATGTACCTAACCAGGCATATCCAACAATTGGAATATCCACAGATATTACTCACTAAAGGAATACAGGGCATAAGTAAAATGTCCTTTGCAGACCACCTCAAGTGCCTATCCTTGTATTCTGTCTCCTGCAGGCTTTTGAGAGGAGATCTATGCCTGGCATACAGGATATTGTCAGATCCCACGCTAATGGATCTCCTGCATATCTATAAAACAAACAGCACCAGAATTACCCATTGTAAAGACTTAAACCATGCCAGTGATATAAATAGGACCTGCTGAAGAGATAGGTATGTATCTCAGAGACTACCCCATCTGTGGAACAGGCTCCCCATCCCAATTCAAGTGCAACTTGGACAATTGGATGTAAAGTGGAAATTCATCCCTGGTTTGGCATCTGTGTCTCTAATGGACACAGGAAATCTGTAAATTGTTCATCCTCCAGGTCCATGCTTACACTTATCAAGGGTATCAGAACTTGTCAAAGATTTGGGATGCATGGATAGGCTTAAAAAGGCCCTTGTGGTTGTTAGCCTCGTAAACACCTATGAACCGATGAACACTGGTTCGGACTCTGGTAACAAATGCTTCTCATTTCTTCTGAATTCCATTCCTTGTGATTCCACAGTGTACAGACTTGTCTCTTGACACAAACTTTTCACAAATCCGAAGTGATCAAAACTTTTGACGTCTGCATCCTCACAGGTCTATATTACATGATTGAATGCTTAGGTGAGTGAACACCTAAACATCAACCACATAATATCAAACCCCACAGCAGCAAAAACTGCTGGGAAACGGAACTGTCAAATGCCAAAAAAAAAAAAAAGAAACCGACAGCCAAACTAAGTGGGGGGCTTTGCCCCCCACCCCCCCTAACTAAATATACCAACTCCAAGATCACTCTACAGTGAAGAAAATGGTAAAACACAGCGAACGGCCAAGGGAAATCTTTCCCTATGTTAATCTGGCTGTTTGCTGTTTTTTTGCCTTCGATGTTATGTGGTCGATGTTTAGGTGTTCCGTCACCTAAGCATTTAACCACATAATATAGACCCGCATCCTCACTATCTCCCCTTTTTGTAAAGCAAAGAGTGGTTTGCTGGTTTTATCATAGTAAGACTTCTGGGAAAAATGCTTTTTCAACAGTTGGGCTTTTACTGCTTTGTTGTTCTTAGCACATGGAACCAACAAATTACTGCTGACTGGTAGTATGGTACTGGTTGTCTCTACATAAGTCTCTGGGCAGGTGAACCAAGATGTTTATCATGAGGAATGTTTCTGAGATTTAACAAGTTGAGAAAAACATCAGTATTGTCATGTCTGAATTTCTCTAACAGCTGTTTTGCACTTTGAACTGCACATTCAGCCAAGCCGTTTGACTGAGGGTCTTCAGGACTATAAAAACAATAAAATCAAATACCGCGAATGTAGATAAAATCAGATAGCAGAAAAGCAACAAAAGAAATGTATAAAATAAAGTGATACTGGCACCATGAAGCTCAACTATACCAAACTACACAGTTTATTAAACGTTGCTAGTTACAAAACTTTCGCCGTTCAGGCTTCTTCAGGCAAACAAACCAAAGAACACCAATGAAACCAATTAAATACACGAATTAAAGTCACGTGAATTAATCAATGAAGAAAATAGAACAATTAAGAACACAAATACGACAATTAAAGATAGAAACATCTAAAAATTGAATTAGTGCAAATTGTTGCTTATACAATGCAATTAAAAAGGGTTATTGAATGTTTATTTTATTTGCCCTTGTAATTGTTTTAGAGTTGGTTTTAAAGTAAAACTGTCATTAAGTCCCATATAATGATGGACCCTAAACCTCAAAATCCAATTATTTTCTAAAATCTCTGGGTAATTATTCAGGAGTACTCCTAATATGAACAAAGTCCCACTCTTCTGCAAATTTCTTGAACTGCTGACTTGTAAACTATGCACCATTGTCAGAAATAACTCTGTGCAGAGTACCATGAATGGAAAAATGTCACTTCAACTTAGTAATGACAGTACTGGAAGTTCTTCAGCCATCTTGAGAGTAAGAAACTTTAGTGAAGCTCGACAGCATAGTTTTATTAGTGAAGAAAATCTATACAGTGTGTGTGCGTGAGTGTGTGCATGTGTGTTAGACTACAGTGATGAAAATAAAAATGCTTAAGAAGACATCTATTTTCAACAACTATATCATGCTGAAGAAAGGAAGGACTACTGCACAGGAGAGGTATCCGCGATGAGCGGCAGTATACGTTAGGTCTCAGAGAAAGGAAGGACTACTGAACAGGGAGGTATCCGCGATGAGCGGCAGTATACGTTAGGTCTCAGAGAAAGGAAGGACTACTGAACAGGGAGGTATCCGCGATGAGCGGCAGTATACGTTAGGTCTCAGAGAAAGGAAGGACTACTGAACAGGGAGGTATCCGCGATGAGCGGCAGTATACGTTAGGTCTCAGAGAAAGGAAGGACTACTGCACAGGGAGGTATCCGCGATGAGCGGCAGTATACGTTAGGTCTCAGAGAAAGGAAGGACTACTGAACAGGAGAGGTATCCGCGATGAGCGGCAGTATACGTTAGGTCTCAGAGAAAGGAAGGACTACTGAACAGGGAGGTATCCGCGATGAGCGGCAGTATACGTTAGGTCTCAGAGAAAGGAAGGACTACTGAACAGGGAGGTATCCGCGATGAGCGGCAGTATACGTTAGGTCTCAGAGAAAGGAAGGACTACTGAACAGGAGAGGTATCCGCGATGAATGGCAGTATACGTTAGGTCTCAGAGAAAGGAAGGACTACTGCACAGGGAGGTATCCGCGATGAGCGGCAGTATACGTTAGGTCTCAGAGAAAGGAAGGACTACTGAACAGGGAGGTATCCACGATGAGCGGCAGTATACGTTAGGTCTCAGAGAAAGGAAGGACTACTGAACAGGGAGGTATCCACGATGAGCGGCAGTATACGTTAGGTCTCAGAGAAAGGAAGGACTACTGCACAGGAGAGGTATCCGCGATGAGCGGCAGTATACGTTAGGTCTCAGAGAAAGGAAGGACTACTGCACAGGAGAGGTATCCACGATGAGCGGCAGTATATGTTAGGTCTCAGAGAAAGGAAGGACTACTGAACAGGGAGGTATCCGCGATGAGCGGCAGTATACGTTAGGTCTCAGAGAAAGGAAGGACTACTGAACAGGGAGGTATCCGCGATGAGCGGCAGTATACGTTAGGTCTCAGAGAAAGGAAGGACTACTGCACAGGGAGGTATCCGCGATGAGCGGCAGTATACGTTAGGTCTCAGAGAAAGGAAGGACTACTGAACAGGGAGGTATCCGCGATGAGCGGCAGTATACGTTAGGTCTCAGAGAAAGGAAGGACTACTGAACAGGGAGGTATCCGTGATGAGCGGCAGTATTAGGTCTCAGAGAAAGGAAGGACTACTGAACAGGGAGGTATCCGTGATGAGCGGCAGTATACATTAGGTCTCAGAGAAAGGAAGGACTACTGAACAGGGAGGTATCCGCGATGAGCGGCAGTATACATTAGGTCTCAGAGAAAGGAAGGACTACTGAACAGGGAGGTATCCGCGATGAGCGGCAGTATACGTTAGGTCTCAGAGAAAGGAAGGACTACTGAACAGGGAGGTATCCGCGATGAGCGGCAGTATACATTAGGTCTCAGAGAAAGGAAGGACTACTGAACAGGGAGGTATCCGCGATGAGCGGCAGTATATGTTAGAGAAAGGAAGGACTACTGAACAGGGAGGTATCCACGATGAGCGGCAGTATACGTTAGGTCTCAGAGAAAGGAAGGACTACTGCACAGGAGAGGTATCCGCGATGAGCAGCAGTATACGTTAGGTCTCAGAGAAAGGAAGGACTACTGCACAGGGAGGTATCCGCGATGAGCGGCAGTATACATTAGGCCTCAGAGAAAGGAAGGACTACTGAACAGGAGAGGTATCCGCGATGAGCGGCAGTATACGTTAGGTCTCAGAGAAAGGAAGGACTACTGAACAGGGAGGTATCCGCGATGAGCGGCAGTATACGTTAGGTCTCAGAGAAAGGAAGGACTACTGCACAGGCGTTAGGTCTCAGAGAAAGGAAGGACTACTGCACAGGGAGGTATCCGCGATGAGCGGCAGTATACGTTAGGTCTCAGAGAAAGGAAGGACTACTGAACAGGGAGGTATCCGTGATGAGCGGCAGTATACGTTAGGTCTCAGAGAAAGGAAGGACTACTGCACAGGGAGGTATCCGCGATGAGCGGCAGTATACGTTAGGTCTCAGAGAAAGGAAGGACTACTGAACAGGGAGGTATCCGCGATGAGCGGCAGTATAAGTTAGGTCTCAGAGAAAGGAAGGACTACTGAACAGGGAGGTATCCGCGATGAGCGGCAGTATACGTTAGGTCTCAGAGAAAGGAAGGACTACTGAACAGGGAGGTATCCGCGATGAGCGGCAGTATACGTTAGGTCACAGAGAAAGGAAGGACTACTGCACAGGGAGGTATCCGCGATGAGCAGCAGTATATGTTAGGTCTCAGAGAAAGGAAGGACTACTGCACAGGGAGGTATCCGCGATGAGCGGCAGTATACGTTAGGTCTCAGAGGTGCTAACTGTAGTCACATCTATGAATGGTAATATGTATAAGCATTCATAGACTTTCATGGCAAATAGGATTCATAAAATCATATTCTGTACTACTTGATGTTACCCAGTGTGAAGCTACTTTTCAGATACAAATTGCAATTTAGATGAATGCTTTACACCTTCATTAGTGCTACAGTTTGTGCCAATACTGTCATAGTCAGTAATGCAACAACCCATAAATACAGCTCTGAGTTGTCTGTTGAATTTTGTAGACCTCTGTTTATAGACATGGAATTCCACCTCTTTTCTGCACTGCCTTCTCTAATTTTATTACATTTCCGCATGTTTACCCACATTTGTGGAGCTACTGATTTATTTTATTTATTTATTTTTCATTTATTTACCAGGAAAGTCTGACTGGATACGATTCCTTTTTCCACAGAGGATTGAGGATAAAAGCTGCACATTTACAACAGGACAATTGTACAAAATATCAAAACATTACAATAGAGAAGTAACACATAGATACAGTGTAATACATACATAGTTCTTAGTACATTGATTTTACATATATAGACTAAGGTTTATACACATTTCTAATAATAGAGGATACCGATATGTCTAGCTACCAAAAACGTCATGTATGTGCATAACTATGGAGAGATAACACAGGTAAATAAGGGTCTACTTCACGTTGTCGTAAGCTGACAATATCGAGTCTGATATTGTCAGCACGACAATATCGAAAGTGAAGAACGTCGAGAAAGTAAATGGAAATCTCCGTAAGGGGAGATTACTGTTTACCTCAATGTAGTGCGGTCTTGGAGTTGGTATATTTAAGTGGGGGGGGGTGTGAGGGGTGCAGGAGGGTTGCCCCCCTGCCTACGCCATTTAGTTTTTTTTTAATTTGCCTTTTTTTATGTTATTCAATGTTTTACTTATTCGACCAATAAAGTTCGACCTTTATTGATTCAATGAAGTAAACTTTCGATAACGTGATATAGATGTAAATAATACTGCATTATCAGGGCGAGATAATAATAAAGAGAAAATAGACCAGTTACTAATGGAGAAAAGCTGCTGGACGTTTTGGGGACAGAGACTGAATCAGACTAATTGTTCTGAAGGAAAGGACGGTGTGGAGAAGATAAGAAGATAAGAAGAATAGGCAAGAGCGGACAGAGGAGTTGGATAGTTGGCGGGGGGTTGCAAGAAGGCACTCCTAAGTTTACAGAGTTGGTGTATAAGCATAGCTTTGTATTCGATAAATGGAGTTTGAGTCTTTTTTAAACTGCAGGGTATTTGTAGTTGTCCATATCTGTTGGCAATGAGTTCCAGATTTTGGCTATGCAGCTCTGCATGTAGAATAGATGGAATCTCCAGCGGCATTGCTGGATTTGGTAACTTTTAAGGAGGACTTATTATCTGAGTGTAAAGATTGGTTACTAGTGTAGGGCAGTAGAAAGTTTTGTAGAGCAGGTTTTTTTCAGGTTGATTTAGAACTGTATGGGCCTAAGTAAGTTAGTTATAAGTATTTATTTATTTACATTTGTTTACTGGGAAATTCCAATTGGACGCAGGTCCTTTTTCAGTGGATGCCCGGGGAGAAAAGCTCCACATCATGTAATAATAGCGATACAAAGTTGCTGCAATAGTAACAACGTTACAGGTTGCTGGCTTTAATGCAATAACAAGATATTGATCATCAACAGTATATACAGAAAATGTTGCAAGTTAAGATAGTTTCCTGTCATTTATAATATTAGTAACAAAGTTGTCAGACAAGATGTTAAAGTATGTAAAGACAACTAGCTATTTCTGACTGTGGTTAGTAGTGGCGGTAGTATAGCTGGGTTAAGAGTCTAGGTGGGGGGGGGGTAAGGGTGGGGGTGTTAGTCTGGATTAGAACAAGGACAAAGCCAGTGCAAATTTAAGTGGAATTTGAGTGCAGCCTTGAAAAGTCAATAAAAGAAGAACATAATGATCTCAAGAAACCTCCAGAAAGTAAGTTAAGAGCTGACGTAGTTTTAGCAGGTAACTTGTGTGTTCTAAAGCTGGAGTCTGTCACAAACTTTGCAGTCTTATTGTAGCAGGTATCTAATTTTGCTAGGTTAGATTTTTTTTTTTAGCTTTGTCAGAATGGGTGAGGTGTATAGGAGTGTGGAGATGAGGTGTGTTCTTGCAATGGTAGCCTTTGTGCTATTGGTTAGGTATTGTCTATTTCTATAAAGAGTACCAAGCTTCATTGTGTTGTCAATAACAACACCCAGTATTTAGTCTCACATACAGGTGAAATGGTGATATTGTTTGTAGATGTGATCTTAAACAGTGAGAGGGAATCTATAGCTCTAGTGGTTTGGAATATCATGAGTTGGTCTTGCTGGGGTTTAGAATAAGATGAGCTTCAGACTGCACATTTCAACTGCAGAGAAGGACTGCTGTATTAGTTGTAACTGTTAAGGTGATGATGCAGTGCATATTAATGTAGAATCATCTGTATATTGGACAAGTGAGGCATGCAGGGTACCAATGTGTAAATTGTTAGTGAAAAGTGTGAAAAGGAGGGGACCTAGAATGCAACCTTGCGGTACACCTAGAGTAACGGGTAGTAGAGGAGACATACTTTGTTGCTATTTTACAGCTTGCTGGTAACTTGTTAAGTAGTCTTTGAACCAAGTAAGTGTGGGTTGACTAAGGTTTAGTTCTAAGAGTACTTGTATAAGTTTGTTATGAGAGACTGCACTGAATGTTTTTGATAGGTCTAGAAAGACGCAGGATATACAATTTTCCCATTGTTCCTGTGTCGATTCATGATCTTTGTGAAACTCATTGGGGTGGACGTACTGCTGTGGTAGGGCCAAAATCCATCTTGGGTTTTGGATTGCAGGTTGTTATCAAGGAGATACTGCATAATTTGTGAGTGGATACAACTTTAGACATGGGTGACAATATAGCTATTGGCTTGTAATTGGACAATTCTACTGATTTTCCCCATTTGAGTAGCGGAATAATGTGTGAGATTTTCTAGACTGCTGGTACCTTTTGTTCAGAAATGGATCGGTTTAGTAAGATGGATACTGGGTAGGATATGGCATCAGCAGTCAAACTGAAATATTCATCTGGTAGGTTATCACTTGCTCGGGTTGTTGGGTTGATATTTTCAGTAGTATTTTTATAGTGTCATTTTGTACAGGTTGGAAATCAAAGGTGCTGCTATCTGGGCTTGCTGTGGGAATTTCTGTGAAGGTAGTGGAATAGTTATTATTTGTGAGGGCTAGTATGGACTCTGTGAAATACTTATTAAACTGCATAGCTATAGAGCCTGAGTTGTTAGTGGTTATAGGAGTGGGGATACTGGTGTTTCCATGTCATAGGATTTTATTAATTGCATACGAAAAATTCTGAGGGTTGTTTTGATGTTTTGTTTGAATATCTTGTTAGTGATTAATCTTGTTCTGTTTGATTTTTTTTTTAGCTTTATTTCTAAGTTCTTGATATGCCTGATTAGTCAGTTGTGTTTTGCTTTTTGCCGCATATTCCAAGCTTTATCTCTCTCTTTTAATAGTGATCTGCTTTCTTTTGTTAACCATGGGGCATAGTTGGCTTTTGGTCTTATTGTTCTCGGGGCAGCTAGTCTAGTCAGAATGTTCAGGAAAGTTAAGCTGAAGTATTCTATAGCTTTCTCCAGGGGGAGATGTTTCATGGTACCCTATTGCAAAATTTTAAGGGTAGATAAGAAATTTTGAGTGTTAAAGTTTTTTTGTTCATAATTTCATGATAGCTGGTGCATTTTGCTGGATTTATTTGCTTCTTCTTCTTCTTCTTTCGGCTTTTCCTGGTTAGGGGTCACCACAGTGGATCATCTGTCTGTTCATGATTGTCAGTGGAGTTTTATGGTGTTGAGTTGCCAGCCCGGCGCCCAACCTTCCACAGAAGGCACACACACGCACACACTCACACCTAGGGCCAATTTAGAGTGTCCACTTCACCTACTGCATGTCTTTGGGATGTGGGAGGAAACTGGCGCACCCGGAGGAAACCCACGTGACCACAGGGAGGACATGCAGACTCCGCACAGAAGACACCCCAGCCGAGAATCGAACCGGAGAACTTCTTGCTGTGATGCGGCAATACTAACCACTGCACCACCGTTGCTGCCTAAGTAAAAAAAGTTGGAAGATGATTGCTGAGACTATCTGGAAGACAACCTGTATGTAAAGACAGAGAAGGTCTGTTTGTTAATATCCAATGAAGGATGGATTGCCTATTTGATGTTTTATCAATTCTAGTGGGGGCTTGTATGATATGGGTGAAGCCATGGATGTTTATGTGATTTGAAGGGTTTTGTGAATTACAAGTATTCCAATCTATGTTGAAGTCCCCAAGTATAATTGTTTCTTGGGGAAGAGAGTTTGAGGACCAGTAGAGGTTGTTTTCTAAGGTGGAGATGTTGTTATCTGGAGGTATATAGGTTTCAACTATGTTTATTTTTTGGAGTTGATCTTAAGTTCTGAAATGATTACTTTTGTATTATCGAAGTCAAGATTATTTTGTTGTAGGATCTCTAGAATAAGGTTACTTTAAATATAATTGCTATTCCCCCTCATTTTTGCCCATTCCATCTACCCTATACATACTGTAACCTGGAACAAACGTCTCAACCTCTTAGAGCAAGAAATCTGGACAAAGCCATAAATAATGGGGGGGGGGGCAAAGGCCCCAAAATATGGACACTTTTTAAATATTGCTCTTATAAACTTAGAAAGTTGCTAGGATAACAGGTATTGCATTAGCATAGATTTTCTAAAGAGTATGAAGTCTGAAACTGAACTGTCTGTCTTTATTTTCTGACTTCAACCCTCAGTGATTTGCCAGAAAACCACAATTTTTATGAGAGACTGACCAAACATATGAGTAAAAAATCTGGATGTTCTTCGAAAAATCAGTACAGTTCAGAAGTATGAGTGGAGGTAGAATTTCAGGATCTATATTAGATCAGCGAACGCTTAAAAAAGAATACGCTGATTGATCGACCTTATGTAAGCGAAAGCTTACAATCTCGAATTGTCAGATCAGCAATTTTTTTCCTAGGGAAAAAAATCGCTGATCCAAAACACATACACATGACACAAGCACACCAAACAAACAGAAATCCACACACATACACCTAAAATCTGACACCTAACCCTATACTAAACTGTGCACACACCACTAACTATCCACTTGCCTTAACCCAAACGATAACCGTAAGGTCCGTCACTATCATACACTCACCTCACCCACTCACTAACCCTAACTCACCTAACCCCACCCTAACCCTCACGTCCACACAATCACACACATACCTAACCCGAGCCCTAACCCTAACTCACCTAACCCACCCCAACACTCACATCCACACAATCGCACACTTAACTGAATCTGACTCGAAACTTTCCACCACAGCACTGAAAATATCGAAGCAACAGAAACAGACAACTGAATTCTTTCCCTAGGAAAAAATTTGGGTTTCTGTTGCTTCGATATTTTGAACAGTCGCTAAAATAAGGTCGATCAATCAGCTTTTGCTTGTTTGAGTGTTCGTTGATCTAATATAGACCCAAATTTCATTATTGTTAAATTCTGATTTTAACAAGATTTCAGTAATCAGAGCGATGTCAGGAGAGTAGTGAGTGAGAGTGGTGTGAAGTTGTTGGGTTTTGTTAATGATACTTCTAATGTTCACATTTAATAATTGGAGGTGAGATCCTTTCCAAAACAAGTTTAGTAAACTATGGCTGCCATATTGGGGTGTTTGTTGGAATGGGTTGGTGCTGGAGTCAGGGTTTGGATGGATATCTCCACTAAGGGTTCACTGTGAGGTGATGTGTGATATGGTCTTGAGGAGTTTTACGATGATTGTGTTATATTTCAGTGAGACATTGGGATTGTTTTGTTGTGGTATTATAGTATAGCATAGGTAATCTGATCAATATAAGTAATTTTGTAGATTGAGGGTGATATTTTAATATTTAAATGCTTTATTTGTGGTGGATAGAGAAATGGAGTATTATAGGGAACTGCTGGCCCACTGAGAATAATGTGGCATGAGGTGATATTTGCTGCTATTGTTAGGACTATTATTGCAGCAATATGAATGGGTATCACGTTGATTTATTTGAATGCTAGTGATAGTAATGATTTTTTGTAAATGTATTTCTGTATTATAATAGAGGTGAGAGTTATATTATTTATAAGTATTGCTATATTATTATGGAGGAATAGTACTATGTAAAAGTGATGTCATTTAGTTTATTTGGGTTGGTAATAGGACTTGTGGGTATGGCTAGTTTAAAATAAACTTAGGCATAGCGGGGGGTGGAAAATGGGGGGAGGGTAGGAGAGTGGAGTGAGCTCAAGCACAGGAAGGGCGAATGGAGCAGGTAGAGCCAGACCATGGCATGCACAAAAAGAAAAAATATCAGCTATCCAGATTTGTTTTACCCCAGTTAACTCATTTTCCAATTCAGAAGCACTTTATTTAAAAAGTAAGAATTATTTCACTTGCTGGTGATTAGAGCCTTTTATTAACAAAAGTTACAGAGTAATTACTGCTTAGTCAGGGTTTATAAAACAATACTTAGTTACTACATCCTTTTTCAACAGCTAGATTACATTTAATTTTTCACAATCCATAAACATGTGTGTCCAATCAGCATTTACATCTTTACTACATCTCCAACAAACTGAAGAAGTCATTTTACTAAACTTAGAGATTTTTATAGGGAGTGACAAATATTCTGTGTATATATTTCCACATAAAAACTTTCCAATATAAACTTGAAGAAGTTTGACTAACTGATTTAAGTAAAAATATTTATTCTTACCATCTGTTGAGTCACTCAATCCACCATCTAAAAAGTTCCAGAATTTTGCATGAAAATTATCATTATCATTATTATTATTATTTATAATTAATTTATATAACTTTGGCAAGCTTCCTTTGTAGGCCAATTTACCTTTGATTATAGCATTCATATATTCATTGTTTCTTATAGGTTCATAGGTTCATAGGTTCATACTAGGCTATCTGCCCAGCCAGGCATTAAGCCTAGCATATAGTAGTTATGGCTTTTTCCACCCTTTAGTTTGAATAAAACTATGCCTTATTATTTTTGTGTGCCCTCATCAAGCACACTGAAGTAATCCCTGGGGTATATCTGCGATCTCCCATCCATTGGTCAAGATTCCTCTTGAACAAGGCTATTCATATATTGGGGAATATTGTTCTATTCCTCTCGACTCATATTATCTACAAATTAATTTAATTTCTTACTGATGGATAATATTAACTGGTTAACAGATTCATTCTGGTGACTTAGCTTTTCCATTTTCAAAGCAATCAGACAATAGCATTAATCCATTCCTTTTTAGTAAATTAATTTTAAGATTGTTCTGAGTTTACTTAAATCTAGAGGTATGTACAATGGGAAAGCCCAAAAATTTCAATGTTGATATTAATGGAGTTTTAAAAACGTATTTCTTAACTGTTTTAAGAATTCATTTTTTATATGCTGAGTCAAAAGTTTGAAATGAATTGCCTTCTAGGGTAAATTTTATTAACCTGATAAGATGATTGCTGCATATTTCAATTTATCATATTTAGTAAAACCTGCTCCTGAATGGTATTCCATTGACTAGTATAAGTTCAGTCTATTCAGAGTAAAATAGAGTTAACATTTGCAGCAACAGAATAAGATTCTACATCTGGGAAGTTAATATCACCATATTCCCAAAATCTTATATGATTTCTATAAGCAATTCTCATTTTTGGGATACCATAAGAATGAAGTTAACATTTTTTTCCATTTTCTTTAAAAAAAAAGTTGTCAGTTATTAAAGCTATTGAATGCAATATGCATATACTCTTGGGCAATATAATAATTTTAATAAGTACTAACATATCCTTGAATGTAAAAAAAATCATTCCATTTGTAATAAGAAATAACACATCTTCAATTATTTTTAGTCTTACTCCCATTTTGATATTTTTATTCCTAAATATTTTAGGTATTTTCCATACCAATTATACTTATCTTTAAATGTACTATCTAGAAATTGATCTAACACTAAAGCTTTAGTTTTATTATTACATTTTAGCAGTGATACTTCTTGAAACTTTTAAATGTCATCATCAATATCTTATAGTTAGTAACATCTGCAAAAAGGCTGTATTTTAGATTGACAATCTTTGTCAATTGAGAATCCATAATTTTTTTCATTGTTTCTTATACTGTTAACTAAGGATTCAATAACTAATACAGATAGTAGAGGGGACAAGGGACACCCTTACTTTGTGCCTTTGTTTAAAGTAAACCCTTGAGAAATGTAAGATCCAATTTTAACATATGCTTTGGAGTCTCTATGCAGGCTTTTTAATATTTCAACAGATTGTTCTGGAAATGCAAACACTTCTAAAGTTTTAAAGAAGTAGTTCTAATCTACAGAATCAAAAGCTCCCTCAATACCTAAGCTAATTAGGGCCAATTTCTTGTTCATTCCTTTTGCCAAATCTAAGATAGTTACTACCATTTTATATCATTATACATTAATCTATTGAATATTAATCCTGTTTGATCTTTATTAATTCATTTATCTGTTATAGCTCTTAATCTGTAGTGAAGATGGAAGTAAATATTTTGAAGTCCACATTTAATAATGAAATGGATCTATATGAAGAAACTAACTTATTTTATATTCCTTGTATATGTATTGGTGAGATTACAGAAACTTTCAAAGAGGGAGGAATTATTTTTGTCACTCTGAATTATCCTGAAATGCCACTCAGTAATTGTATAATATTTAAGGGAAGCAGACTATATAATTGCATACTTAAACCATCTAACCCTGGAGCTTTAAAATATGCCCCTTTTTGTAAAGTTTCATTAACTTCTATTAGGGTAATAGGCTTATTCAACAGAGAGATTTGCTGGTTATTAATTTTATTAGTAACATTATTCTTTAAATATTTACCAATTTTGTAATCATTAGGATTGCTATTTTATCTTTTATTAAGATCTTCATGGAGTTTTTTTAAATACTAAGCATATCCTATATGTCTGAGGTAAGCTTATTAGTGTCAGGATTTTGGATATTATTGATTTGCACTTTTTGCTTAACATCTTACTTCTATTAGCTAATCTGTGTAGATTTTTTGAAGTCATCGCATAAATGTACAATTTTATTTTTTCTAAAGCTAACCCCACTTTATGTGCTAAAACGGTTTTATATTTTGTCATTCATTTTATAATGTCTTCAGTATTATCTAATTTCTTTGCTTGTTGTTCAAACCTCTCTTTGTGTATTTCATCTTGTATTTCTAGCAACCTGTTATCCCAGTCTCTCATTTTATTAGTAGCTTATTTTCCCATTATATCTATAATTGAATTTTAAGGACTCCCATGGTATGATTTTATTAACCTGACTGTTATCATTCAAAGATAAAATATTCTCGATTTGTTCCTTAAGATAATACTTAAAGTATTCTAATTTTATCATATACACTGGTATTCTATAAATAATCTGAAATTTCTTTCTATCCATCAATATATTAATACTTAGTGCATTATGATCAGATAAAGGACAAGGAATAGTTTTAAAATAATTCACTTTATTAAGTAAATCTGGGAAAATGCAAACATCTTAAATGCTGAACAGTTTAATGTGCATGTGAAATTTTATCGGCATTTTGTCGATGACATATATTTTTTGGAGAGGAGACCTTGAATGTTTAAATAATTTTCTAAGTAGTATAAGTACAAGTACCTCCTTTCTTAAGTTCATGATGAAACATTCTTGCACTCACATAGATTTCCTTGATGTAACCCTGTATAAGGGTATAGATGGAAAGCTGCATACTAAGAGATATAGAAAACCATGTTATACACATAATTATCTTGAACGTAATAGTATGCATCCACCACATATTTTTGAAAATGTGGTAAGAGGTCAACTTTTAAGAGTTTCTAGACTTCATGACCAAGAACAAGAATTTGAAACAACTATGTGTTCCACTAGTATGGAATTTATAGAGCATGGGGTTATAAACCTTTTGAAGTTAGTAGAGCATGTGAAAGGGTTAAGTTAGACAGACAAAGTAGTGGACGTCCATTTTTTTCACGTAAAGAAAACATAAGAAGGACTGCCCATAATTGTTATAACAAAGTAGCTTATTGTATGACTTTTAGTACTGACAGCATAGATATAAAAAATATTATCACAAAAAATTGGCATATGTTATCTTCTGATCCTACTCTACTTGAGCTTGTTAGTGCAGTCCCAAATTTTGTTTATAAAAATAAAAAATCGTTGAAAAGACAGCTCTGTTTTCATAATACAAGTAAGGTAAGGCAACCTAGTATTAGAACAACTAGTCTGTGGCAAATGCACGTTTTGCAAATACATTGATGTATCTAATACATTTATTCAACCAGACAATGGTAATCACTATGTTTTCAAAGTTAAAGCTAATTGTGACACTAAAAACCTAGTTTACCTAGCACAATGTGTGACTTGTTCAAAAATTTATATAGGAAAAACTAATAGGCAACTTAAGGAATGGATTAGAGACCATTATTATTGTACTAATAAGGGCCATAGTTATAGTGTCTTAACATATACTAGAGAAAAGCACTAACCATTGGTTTAAGTTTATGGCAGTAGAAGTAATTTATGAAAGTTTTAGGTTGGGCAATATAACTAACATCACAGAAGGGAAATAATTAAGATGGATCCTCAAATTATCAGCACATAGAGGTGCAAGCTTGAATGAATCAGTACCTCTTAAGCCAGTTCTGAAAGAAAGAAAACTTTTTAAATAGGTATTTTGCTATGTGTGTTTTTATGGAAATAGCCTTCTATGGTTCCTCCCTTAAAAGAAATCTGTGCCTTTAAATTTTTTATGGCTATTGTATCTGCATGTTTTTTATTGGTAGATATTTAATTGATTGTATTTTAAATATCTGAGATGTTGCTGGTTTTTTGTATGGTCTGAAGAAGTGATTTTGTCACGAAAGCTCTCACCTGTTTTCGAATAAAAGTCTGTCTGGATTTTATGTTGCTCTTTGCAATTTACCTTTTATTGGTTTGCTGTGGTGCTGTGTTCTACATTTTTGGTCATTTTACTTGGTTCATGGTTGAACACAGCTTTGAGGTCAGCAAGACTTGTTTTATCATATTAACTATTTAAAAATGAATAATTTTGTATAGAAAAAATGAAGTAATATTAATTGTACTTTGCCTTGTGGTAAAACTTTAGCGGCTGACTTTTTCTATAGTTCCTGTATTAAATATTATGAACCAATTGTCTGGGGTTGCATTAAATCGATATGATGCATTTTAACATTATAATACATGATCAGTAAACTTACAGACATGAACAAGACAGCATGAAATTAAATGCTTATGTTATAAGCCTATTCATGTTGTGCAGATTGTTAAAAGAAGTTCTGTGACACTGCTACACATTGCCGTAATGTG
The DNA here is from genome assembly GCF_019279795.1 of Protopterus annectens. Taxonomy (NCBI): domain Eukaryota; kingdom Metazoa; phylum Chordata; order Ceratodontiformes; family Protopteridae; genus Protopterus; species Protopterus annectens. The sequence goes on along the minus strand of NC_056733.1, from coordinate 980,096,593 downwards.
CTACTAAATAGACAAGCAACCAACTAATGTAACACCTCAGTTTAGGGTAGGTAACACCTGTTGTGACTTCAGCATGGCAGAAGGGCAGTCCTTAATTTGGCTGCTTGGTGTCTTGAAAAAGTGCAAGCAATACATTTGTCCTGACATTTTGGTAAGCTGCATAAAATATCTGTTAAGGAACTACTGCACAGAAAATTAGCTGTGACAATTTTGTATTTATTTTATACACAGAGATATGAACCCACAATTATTAACATTACATACAACATGTTTATTTATGTGAACAAATCAAGTGCACTAGGCCTATGTCAGTCTTTGCAATGATTGCTTCAAGTGAACTCTTGGATGCCTCTTTTAAGGTACTGGTGTTGTTCATCCGAGCAGGTACCCTTATATAACTGCCCAGTGTCGACAAACTGCCCTCCTTTGCGGTACTCGTGTGCTTCAGCTGAGCAGATGCCCTCATGTAATTGCTCACTGCTGACAAAATACCCTTTCAGAAGGTACTGGTATGTTTTAGCTGAGCAGATGCCCTCATGTAACTGTCCACTGCAAATAAATTGCCCTCCCTAAAGGTACTGATGTGTTTCAGCTGAACAGATGTCTCCATGTAAGTGCCCACTGCTGACAAACTGCCCTTCCTGAAGGCACTGTTGAGCAACAACTGAGCAGATGGCCTCAAGTAACTGCCCACTGCTGACAAACTGCTCTGCCTGAAGGTACTGGTGTCATTCTACTGAGCTGATGCACTTATGTAACCCCCTATTAAATGCCTCAGCATTACTTTAAAATTGAGTAATGCAAATCTATACAAGCTAACTCAAAATGTAAAATGTGTATGTGAAATTTAGCAAATGATGTGCATTTCAGCACCACTATCTGATTACTTTTTTCTCTAGATTTGTTTAAGGCCACTACATGAAGTGTGTGCTTAGATTTCTAATCTGCCATCTTATTTCTCACTTAAGAGTACACTTATGTTCTTTCAAACTCACAGTTTTCTCATGAGTACATAACATCATCTGCGAACACCTCTTTGTGTGGTGGCAATCACCCTTGTGACAATACTCTAGTGATCATAAGTATATTACGGCTGTACTACCCAATAGTGCGTGGGTAGGAATTATACAGGAAGGTAGCTGTGACTGGCTGGGATAAATGCATAGGCCAGGATGGAGTAAATCCTGCATAACTACTAAACCTGGAAGGTGACGGAAAGTGTTACTCATATTATAGCTGAAACATCTTTAAGTTTAAGTTTTATCTGATATCAGTTTTGTGCTGTTTAAGAATGTATGAATCTGCGAATGTTTCATCATTTAAGCATTTTGAAATTTGGTGCTGAAGATGAGTTTTTAGAAAGCATACCTTAGAGAGGAATTACATTTGGAGAAAGTGAGAGAAAACCTAAACAGTGACAGCAAAATGATACTTGCAGTTTTTAGTTTTACTTTTCATCAGCATTGCACTGCTGTCTAACTCTGGTTTTGGCTAAGACCAGCTGTAGCTTGTAACACTTTCACGAAATGGCACTGAATTGTTAATGTATTTAACATCAGGAGATGGCGGAGTAGCATAATGCTTAAATTATTCACCTCACAGACACAAAGTACAGGGTTTGATTCTCACCCTGGCATATTTGGCTAGTGCCATAAAGGCCCCTTGGGCTAATTAGACAAGTAATCACCTCCTAAATGTCCACAGTCATGTTAAAGCAAACAAGTATATGAGTTTAAATGCACCATATCTGTATATAAATATATATATTTTCTTTCCTCTTTCACTTGACTTGTTTAGTTAATTATGGCTTGTTTTTAATGGGACCAGTTTGCAAGAAAGTAAGGAGTTCATAGGTTCATAGGTTGGTACTAGGCTATCGGCCCTAGGGCCTATACAAGCATAGCCATAACAATTCCCTGTCTATTTCTTCCCACACTATTTATTTCCCTGGACCCCTGTCTAGCAGGGCGACTGACGTGATCCCTGGGGTGAATTTCCTTTTTCTCATCCAGTCATCAAGGTTCATTTTGAAGAGGGCCAAAGAGGTGCTCTGCTTGACAAGTATGGGCAGTCTATTCCAGAGTCTGGGGAGTCTCTGGGTCAGGAACCTATCCCTCCAGCATGTTTTGTTTATTGTGATGACAAGGTTTAGATCCCTGGAGAGTGTGGCTCTGAGGGATTGGGATTTCTTTAAGTGTAGCATGTCCAACAGCTCTGGGTTTGACATGGCCTTGTATGTTAAGCAGAGATTGCCTCGGAGTAGGCGATATGCGACATGAAAAAAGATAAGGAAGAGCTCTCGGATCATGTGGCCCAGGCAAGTATGACCCTAGCCCTGAGTAGCATCCTGCCTTCGCCCAGAATGATACCACAATATAAGGACAAAATGATTGACTTCAACAATTGGCTAAGCTTCTGGTGTCATTCAAAGGGGATCCAATATCTGTCTGCCTGGGATGACATGATCGACAGACCACAATGCTTTTACTGGAATAAACAGTTGGTCTACTGGAATAAACACTTGGTTTACTTTTGGGTGCTGTTCCTCAGTTTTCATCTTTTTGGTACATTTTTAAGACCACAATGCTTTGCCAGAGATGGTCTTCACCTGTCACCCCTGGGATTCAGGTTACTGGCAAAGGCTCTTGTCACCCCTATAGTGCCTTTTTTAGGCAAAGTTCAAAGGACAAAACCACCACCATAACAGGTACAAGCATGCAAAATCTGAAGGTAATGCTACTCAGAAGTCTAAACCTCAAAATGCACTCTCTTGAAGCACTCCTAAAAATGGAGAACATCGATATCTGTGCAGTAACTGAGACCTGGTTCAAGGCTCCAGAGAACACCCCTGCAATACCAGGCTACAACTCTTACCACACTTTTTGGCCACCAAACCAGCCCCATGCAACAACCCCCTTGAATATCAGTGCTGCGGAAGTGTCTATGAATTGACTATGTATCCTTGATGAATAATAACAACAAACTCTCAACAAAGGAGTCTAGAAACATGGGATCAAGGTTTCTCAGGACTATAAAGCTTGCTCACCTCTCATCTAAAATGAAGAAACTAGACCCTTCACAGAAAGAAAATCTCTATCTTCGTTTATCAAAAAACAAACAATTTAAAAAAGAAATAATATAATGGAACCCCTAAAAAGAAGATTCACTGAAATCAGAGATGAAGAAATGGCATATTTTGAAAAAAGAGAAAGTAAAGAGCACACAATGGAGACAGTTCCATTCTGGATAATACTTGAACAGACACAGATCTTTTTAAATAAATGTAAGAACTTTTGTACACCCACGCAGACATGAACACAGACATTTAATTTTATGCTATTTTGGACCAACTAACCCATGTTTAACTGCTGTTCACATGGAACCCTTCTTGACTTTGGCCTCTAAAGGCCTTATTTGAAAATTTGTTATGCCCAACAAGATTTGCACTTGTGGTGGTTCCACCTGGCCCTCACCATGGGCTTCAGTGCCACAGCAGTGGCCCTCCTACTCTCCATGGTATAGCCCCTTCAGCTCCCAGTGCTAGCAATGGTTGGGTATGGGCCCAACGTTCTAGTGCAATCCATTTTTTGGACTAGTTGATTCAGCAGGTGAGTTGTTACATACTTCTTAGTGGATTCCAACTTTCATGGCCATTGTACTGTTGTCCTGCTGTCTCTATCAACTAACACCTTTTCTGGGGTTTGATGAGAGTCAGCATTAGGGCTCTTAACTTGGCATTTGGTTCATCTCACAGTGCCAGTTTTGCTTACTAAAAGTGGCCCACGGGGCACTTGCATTCCACTCCCAGCCCCAAGCCAATGAGTCAAGTTTCTTATTCATTTAAAATTTAAGAACAGCTTGAGGTTGTTTCAGCCCCAAGAACTCTAATCATCACTTTACCAGAAAAAAATGCATCAGCTGAGCACCTGTTAGTCAGAGGGAAACTTTGGAAGGAGACAGCTAGTAGAAGGTACGATTAGACTTTTGCTCCTATACCCAAATTGGACAACTGATTTGCATGTCAGAACCATATGGACCTCCACTACAGTTTCCTCCGGCTTTGCCTTCTTCATGCATAATTCGCCATCTTTCATGTCCCATCAGGTATGCTCAGGCTCCAACTCCCTGATGAGATGGGTGAGATGGGCCAGTGATGCATTTCCCACTTCAGCCATGGTGATCCCACCTCAGATGGTATGTGCTGCCCTCACTTTCATTGCGCTGTGGGATCTTCTGCCCACCCTCATACTCAAGAGCGTGGTGGACTCTTTGCAAGTAACTATCTGGACTAGGGTGCAGGACTTAGACCTCTCCACTAATATCCACATTCCCAAGGGAAATTGGTCCATCTGGCATACTTAAGTGACCACCAATTGGCAGCTTGAGTGAGACAGTGCCACTTCAGCCAAAAACTGTGCACTGTGTACAGACAGTAGAGGACTGGCCACAGCCACAAAGTGTGATCTCCCTGTCTGTGTGCCACAAGGGAAATCAGTCAATTTTGGATACCCAGGAAATGGCACCAATCCAATCAGCATAAGAGGTGTAGTAGGACTGATTAACTCAGTGGAAGACCCTGACCTAGAAACAAGTACAGCCCTGTGACAGAGTGCCGCTGTGGGATGGGTACTGGGCAAATGTTGGTTGTCATTACCACAGATCCAGTATCTATAGACATGCACTGCACCATGTGCAGTTGTCTCCAATGCCATAGGCCAGAACTAGACATATAAAAGGAAACTGTGCTTTCTTCCCCATAGCCCTAAGAAGGGACCTCTTCAGACCTTAATATGGAGGAACTTTAGGACATGGTGGCCAACTATCAGACAAGAGGCCACACAGAAGCACTGTTGGTAGCTCTGTTATGTAAGGAAAGATAAGGTGGGTTGTGTATAGGTAACAAATGAGGCCATTGGGAGTAACCTGTAGTACTCTTGCTGCCCAGGTGATGGACACAAACATGGATGGCAGAGGCCAGAGGGCCAACATGTTAGATAGGAGCAGCCTCTGCTCTATCCTGGTAAACATTCTAAATGTACAAAAAGCCAAATAGCTTTGCACTAACTGGGATAGCCAAACACCTGATTGTTGTCCTGGGACAAAGAATATTACCAGCGGAGGTGTGGGTAGAACAAATAGGAGGTGACCAGGCAGTGCTCAGTTCTGAAACCTGCCTTCAGTCAGTAGTCAGCCCCTGGCTTTAAATGTATGTGGAGAGAGGATTAGATGCTGCCAGCCAATCCAGGGTTAATTAATCAGATGCTGATAGAGACATCTCTTACCCAGTGGGAATCCATGACAAGGAGTGGGTGTCACAATCAGCTATCAACACAGAAACAGGCTAAAAAATGCATATGTAAACTACAAAGCAATGCAAGACAACTCTTTGAATACAGTACTTGGAAACCAGATCACCTAGAGCCACTGAGTGGCTAGCCCTGATACAGCATGCAGTCCATGGTCCATGTTCTCCTACGTAGACAATATTGCATACTCCAGTTGACTGCGAAAGCGATTGGGCGACACAACTATTTCCTAACAGGCACCACCTAGATAGAGTATATGCTACTGACACAACTCCATTCAACTTTAAGATTACTGTTTCGGCATACCTCTAAAGTTCTAATGTGGAGGCTGGGTTTGAACCCAGTACTTTTCAATATTTCAGGCAAAAAGTTTCCCCAGCACCATTTCCATGAGCACAAAAGGTGATATATGTTCAGGGGTTGTGACTAACTGCTGACATAATATGTGCAGGCAAAACACACTCTACACAAGGCTTCAGTCACCTGAGTCAGGAGCCAGTAAAACTAAGTCTACAGCAACCTAATAATGAGAGAGAAACAACAGAAGAATCCATAAAAAAGGAATCATGCCAAACTCACAAGTCATACTTAGTCTCTATAGTTATTCTCCCTAGCTATGAGGGTACATGAAGAACTTGTCTCTTTCTCGGAAAAAGTCCTACTAATACCATATTGTGAAACACTAGCCTATAACATACGGTATTAGCAAGGCACTCATTAGTGTGTGACAGTTTGTCAAATTTTAGTTTTTAATTTTGAAAAAAATAAATTTTACCTCATTTGGTAGAGATGGGAAGCTTAGAATGAATGCATCCAGCCCAGCAGGTGTTAATGACACCAGTCCATCACCAGTGAGTTAAAGCGTCATGCTTTTACTGTATAAGAAGAATTTCTCAAGCAGTTTATCCCCAAAGGGCACGATATCCATCCATTCACAGTCCCTTTTCCCATTTTTGCACATGGGGTCTGGGTGTCACTCTAACGGTGGTAAATATGTTTTTTTTACTATGATTAATTACAATATGCATATATATTTTTAGTTCACATATTTTTTTTATTAATGTAGCATTGTAGTATATAGTTTACAATGTTTAGATATCTGCGGCTTTTAGGAGCCAATAGTTATTTTTGGTGGGTATGGATGGAATGTTATTTAAATAATTGGTTGGATCGTTATGTACGTTTCTGATGAATTTCCAGATATAGAAGGGACGAAAACTCTCAACTGATTTGATGTACATTTGTAAATTCATAAATTCATACAATAAAAGTAATTTTATCACCTTTGGAGACATGGATTGGTCATTTTGCTTCAGTTTAGTTGGACATTTGTAACTGATCAGACAAGTGTCCTGACTTACTTAATTTGAATTTTTGGTATAACATATGGTAATGTTAACACTAGAGATAGAACAGTATGTATAGTGCAAAGTGAAAAGGCATCTCACTCAGTAATTAAGACCCGTTCCTGGTATAAGGCTTATGATGGTTGTCAGGGGTCTATATTACATGATCGAAGTTTCAAAACTTCGAATCTGATATGGTCGACACCATATGATCGAAGTTTTGAAACTTCAAAAATGTAATAAAAACACAACAACCTACACAAATAAACCATTTAAACACTCTAAGTAGGGGCAAGCCCCCATGCACCACCCACATCCATCGCTACTTAAATATACCAATTCTGAGATCGCACTACAGGGCAGAAAAGGGAAATCTTCCCTTTCTGCACTGTATGAAGATCTCAGTTAACCATATCAGATTCAAAGTTTTGAAACTTCAATCTTCTGAAATAGACCTGGTTGGCAGGACAAAGCTGTAAAATATACAATCTCACCATTCAACTCCTGTCATAACATGAAAGTTCTGGTGAGGGTGATTGATAAACAAATACACAGGGTGGGAGAAAGTAGGATGGGAGATGAGAAGTTTGGATTCATATCAGGATGTAGCACAACTGACCCATTGTTTGCAGTGAGACAGATAGTGGAAAATCAGTTGGAGATGAGAAAACGTTCATCTGGGCATTCCTAGACTTAGAAAAAGCATGTGTCAAAGTCCCACAAAAGCTGATTTTTGTCAGTCTTTTGTAGTCCAAAGTGCCAGAAGCATTGATAGAATTAGTGCACGCTATACACAAGGACCCAATGACACAAATACAAGCAGTGTTTGGACTCACAGAAGGGTTCCCAATGGGAGTGGGTGTACACCAAGGTTCAGCTGTGAGCCCAATGCTGTTCATACTGGTGATGGACTACATTAGCAAACAGGTTGGAGGGGACAGATCAACAAAGTTGTTATATGCAGATAATGTGGCATTACTGGAACAAAGTTGTTATATGCAGATAATGTGGCATTAGTGGCAGAGTCTGAGCAAGAATCAAATGTCCACAAAGAAATGCCTCTGCCATGCTACCCAAAGATGTCACAGACCACTCAGAGGAAAAGCCTCTGAAGAAGTCTTATTTTTAGAGAAAAGTGCTTAATGACTAATACAACTTTGGTTTACTTTTTCCTATGAGTGTTCTGTGACGTCTTTAGGTATCATAGCAGAGGCATTTCTTTGTGGTTAGTAGTTTCATTTGTGTTTCTGCCTTGGCAGCATTCTTTGTTTAAAGACTCAAATGTGAATTAATAAATAAAGAAATAAATAAGAATGTCAGTAAAGGGTAGGGGGAGGGACACGGGATGAAACTAAGTACAGACAAGACAGTGGTGATGGCAAATGGGGGGGATTAGAAGAAGATGAACACTGAGATAGAAGGGAAAATAGTGCAACAGGTTAATAGCTTCAAGTGCCTGGGAGGGGGATTTAGGAAAAGAGACATCTGAATGAGGATGTCAAAGCTAGAATCAGAGGGGCTGCAGCCAACTGTCACAAACTGTTAGGAGGAGTGTATGACAGAAGAATGCCAAAGAAGCTGAACAGTAAGGTGTACAAAACAGTGGTGTGACCAGTACCACTGATGGTACAGAAACCTGGACAGTAAAGGCAGAGCAGTTCTGGGAACTAGAGGTGATGGAGATGAAGTGCCTGGAATGGTGATAGGATGCCCACTGTGGGACAGGTGAAGGAATGAGGACATCACAGTAGAAGCCCAGGTAGCTTCAATTGCAGAATAGGCCAAAGAGAACAGATTATGGTGGTCTGCTCAAATGTAGAATAGTAGAAGATGATTTGGTGAAAAGGATTTGGGACAAAAAAGAAGGCAAGAGGAAATGAGGGCATTTAGCCAAAAGATGGATGAATTATGCGAGAGAAGAGCTGCTGTAGTCAGGCCTGATGGTCAAAGAAGGTAGGTGAACCATGAGAGGTGGCAACAACTGATGGAGAGATGAATCATGAGAGGTGGCAACAGCTGATAGGGAGATGAACCGTAAGAGGAGCAACAGCTGAAAGGGAGATGAACCATGAGAGGTGGCAACAGCTGATAGGGAGATGAATTGTGAGAGGTGGCAACAGCTGATAGGGAGATGAATTGTGAGAGGTGGCAACAGCTGATAGGGAGATGAATTGTGAGAGGTGGCAACAGCTGATAGGGAGATGAATTGTGAGAGGTGGCAACAGCTGATAGGGAGATGAATTGTGAAAGGTGGCAACAGCTGATAGAGAGATGAATCGTGAGAGGTGGCAACAGCTGATAGGGAGATGAATCATGAGAGGTGACAACAGCTGATAGAGAGATGAATCATGAGAAGTGGCAACAGCTGATAGGGAGATGAACCATGAGAGGTGACAACAGCTGATAGGGAGATGAATCGTAAGAGTTGGCAACAGCTGATAGGGAGATGAGCTGTGAGAGGTGGCAACAGCTGATAGGGAGATGAATCGTGAGAGGTGGCAACAGCTGATAGGGAGATGAGTTGTGAGAGGTGGCAACAGCTGATAGGGAGATGAGTTGTGAGATGTGGCAACAGCTGATAGGGAGATGAATCATGAAAGGTGGCAACAGCTGATAGGTAGATGAATCCTGGTGGCAGCAGCTGATAGAGATGAGTGGTGAGAGGTGGCAACAGCTGATAGGAGATGAATCATGAGAGGTGACAACAGCTGATAGAGTGAGAAGTGGCAACAGCTGATAGGGAGATGAACCATGAGAGGTGACAACAGCTGATAGTGGCAACAGCTGATAGGGAGATGAGCTGTGAGAGGTGGCAACAGCTGATAGGGAGATGAATCGTGAGAGGTGGCAACAGCTGATAGGGAGATGAGTTGTGAGAGGTGGCAACAGCTGATAGGGAGATGAGTTGTGAGAGGTGGCAACAGCTGATAGGGAGATGAATCATGAAAGGTGGCAACAGCTGATAGGTAGATGAATCCTGAGAGATGGCAACAATTGATAGGGAGATGAACCATGAGAGGTGGCAACAGTTGATAGGGAGATGAACCGTGAGAGGTGGCAACAGCTGATAGGGAGATGAATCATGAGAGGTGGCAACAGCTGATAGGGAGATGAATCGTGAGAGGTGGCAACAGCTGATAGGGCGATGAACCGTGAGAGGTGGCAACAGCTGATAGAGAGATGAATTGTGAGAGGTGGCAACAACTGATAGGGAGATGAATCGTGAGAGGTGGCAACAGTTGATAGGGAGATGAACCATAAGAGGTGGCAACAGTTGATATGGAGATGAACCGTGAGAGGTGGCAACAGCTGATAGGGAGATGAACCATGAGAGGTGGCAACAGCTGATAGGGAGATGAACCATGAGAGGTGGCAACAGCTGATAGGGAGATGAACTGTGAGAGGTGGCAACAGCTGATAGGGAGATGAACTGTGAGAGGTGGCAACAGCTGATGTGGCTTCCCAACTCCATGTAAAAAATGGAAATAAGTGGTTGTTGATGATGAAAACACACGGATACTTTTATACTTTGGTATAAAATGTAGACGGACACCAATACTGTATAAGCAGATATGTGAGGATCTTAATGCACAATAAACATGTTTGGAGAAACATTAGCTTCTCTGCTCGGCTTGATCTCATGATGTCCAACAACATCTATAAAGTTGTGAAAATAATATCAGAATTAAACAAAGCAACATAATTTACCACCATCTCCCGCTAAGTCTGCAAGAAAAATACATAAAGAATTCAAATAAATAAGCCTCAACAGTGTATCAGAACTTTTAAGAAAACGTTTGGTTTGACATCCAGTCATACGTCTCATTTAAGGAAAGAAAGAAAAAGTTTACAAAAAAATGTATTTGAAAGAGAAACTGCCCATATGTATCTTGTTACCTAAATAAAACATAAAACAAACGCACTAAAATCCATAAATCATACACCTGTAAAATTCCTTAACTAAAAGGCTTCACGACTGAAGGAAAAAATGACATCCAGTAAAATGCTTCATAAAATAGGAAGAAAAGTTATAAGAGACCTGATCATTGTTTTGTCATTCAGTCAAATTGCCACAAAAGACATTAAATATGAAGGCATATTGCTTTGATAAGCATGTCTAGGCAGGCACTACTTTAGGTCAAAGTTGCTCAGACCTGCAGAGAAGAAACCATACATAACATATACACAAATATACCAAGGATTGTTTCAGTAAGGCAATCATTACAATAGTCTCAAAAGGATAACATTTATTTTTTTACTCAGATATGTTTTTATTTTTTTAAAGTCAGTTATCGTGCAAACTATGTACAAATATAATATAACACTGGGTAATGCTAAGATACTACTCGTTGGCGTGCGGTGGTAATGTTAGGTACCCAGCAGCAGCGGGTTTGGTCCGCGAAGCCCAAGGACCAAACAAAGCCAACCGTAAATTTAGCATTACCCACACCCAGAAGTGGGTTATTGCTATACTAAGAAAAGAAACTATTGCTTTTCTTAAATAATGGCATAGTATAATGCCTGTTTACTGCCCTTCCGGCAAAAGCAACAGAGAAAGCAAGATCTCCTGATTTTTAGTTTAAGCTATGTTAAATGAGTTTAACATAGCGAGACAGTTTTAAAATAAGCAACGGACATCTCCGCTGCTTATTTTAAAACTGTCTCGCCATGTTAAACTCATTTAACAAGGCGAAGCTATCCAACGGAGATCTTGCTGGAGATCTTGCTTTCTAAAACATAAAAGCGTATAACATAATAGGTGATATATTTTAAGCGAGAATTTACAAATCTCCGTTGTTTATTTCCGTTGCTTGTTTTATCCATTTTTTTATTTTTATAGCAGCAGACAGCAGTTTAAAATTCGAAGATACTAATGGAAAAGTCCCCGAATCGGACCTTTTCCTTAGTATAATCTCGATGACAACGGCACGCTGGCCAATCAGCGTGCACGTTTTGGGGGGGATCATGGTATAATAAACTATATACAATGTCCACAACAATGCATACGTATAAAGGGAAATCATTCACTATTTCTCTAATAAAGATTTCAATTTCTCTCAAGCAATTTGCTTATGTGTCAGATATTTTTGTTCTCAGTTTTATAGAAATTTCTCTATCACAAACCAGTTTGATTAAATAAACAAATTTACTGTTAAATGTGAGAGTGTGTTCTGATTTCCAGTTTGTTGTAACCACTTTTCTTGCTATCTCTAGTATTAACTATAATATATGCATTTGATTTCTAGGTATAACTTCTGGAACAGGCACATTAAACAATATGAGAGTGTTAGAAATTGTACAATTGTCATTCCACATAGCTTGACAGAAGTATCTAAAAACATTCTAAAAAGTGGATACCATTCTACACTCTGCAATCATATGCAACCAGTCAGTATCAGATATCAGACTGATTACATCTCCAACATTTCATGTCTTCTTTTTTATATATTTTGCCAATTTTATTGGGAGTTAAAAAGCCCAGGTGCAGGAACTTCCAAGAATAGATTTTTCAATAGGGAGAAGCTGTGTTTTTTCCTGCTGATTTCAAAGATAGCCTTTTATTACTTAATGTAAATTCTTCATTGTTTATTTTTGTTGAATAGTTCCAGTAAGAGACGTCTGTAAAGGTAAAATCTGTTCTGATAAATTTATATATAATGGATATACCGACTTCCCCTTCACATATTCAGCTCCTGCTCATTATCAGCCTTTTACCTCTCTTAAAGGCATCTTACCTACTAACCTTCTATGAACACTCTAATTACCTGCAATTCTACTACCCTAACAAGCAAACAGGTATTATACCACCAACAACATGCCAAACACATATAAATATCACATCTCTTCCTTCCTACATACTTCCAAAGTATCACAGACTAACCCATATTAAATATGTCCACCTAAAACCTAGAAAACAATTCAACCAACTTAATGTACTCCATTACCCTTGTCCAAAACCACAACTACTTACCGGTGGTGACATCCATCCCAACCCTGGCCCTATACACTCTGCTAATATTGTACTCTAAAGCCCCAATCACTCAAATCTTATCCCACCTAGGCTTCCTAATTCACTTTCTATAGCTCACCTTAATATACGTAACTTAAATAACAAAGCTGCCTACCTCCATGTTCTCCTGGATGTCCACTCTTTTGACATACAATGTTTGCCAGAAACATGGTTAAAACCTTTAACTATGGATAATGAAATCTTACCACCTGGTTACAATATCCTAAGAGCAGACCGCAAAATTAAAAAGGGAGGGGAGTTGCTATACTCTCTAAATAAGGGTTACATATTTCCACACTAGACTGCTATCCAACTCCTCATAATAATGTAGAAATTCTTGCCACCAAACTTCAACTCAATGCTAGTAAATCCATCATCATCATCTGCATCTACCTACCTCCTGGTAATAATACCTGTATCCTCAAAGACACCCTCGCTGGGTTATCTTTATCTTTCCCTCAAGAGACGATAATTCTAGGAGACTTTAATATTGATTGGAAAACCTGCACACATAATCAGCCAACTTCACACATTAACCTACATGGATTTTCACAAATGATCAACTTTCCAACCAGAATTAGCAAACTCAATAATAAAGAGAGTATATTAGATTGGATGCTCATAAACAATCACCAGCAAATGTATAAGGCTGGAACCCTTCCTGCAGATGTAAGTGACCACTCACTCACTTATATCATTAGGCATAAGACAACTACTCCTAACCCAACCACACTTAGAACAATTAGAACCAATAAAACCTTTAATCCTGACTATTTCCAAAGTGAACTTAGAGCATGTGATTGGACACCCATTAAACACCTCCCTCTAGATGATGCAGTGAATTACTTTAATTCAAAATTCTTAACAATCCTAGACTATCATGCACCAAAGCGTACTATCAGAACTAAGTATAAGCCAGCCCCATGGCTTACTAAAGAAACCAGGCAGAAAATCCTACCTAGAAACAAACTCTGGGCTCTATGGAGATCTACTAAGCAACCCGCAGACCAACTTAAATTTAAACAAATGAGAAATGATACAAAAAAGCCATTCTCTTGGACAAAAAAAACTTTTACTGTCATCTCCAGCAAACAAACCAAAGAAATCCACAAAAGGTCTGGGCCAGTATTAACAAACTTCTTCACCCTGGTCACTCCACCACACCACCCCCTACAGGAGCCAACCCCAAAGATCCCAAACAAACAGCAAACGCCTTTAATACCTTCTTCACAGAGGCCATCCAACTGGCCAATCAAATAATAACTCAGAATTCTAGTCACCCAAATTATGTAACAGATTCACTCCCTATATTCCACTGGCAACCAGTCCCAACTCACCTTATCTGTAATCTTCTTCAAAAACTTAAACCATTAACCACATCAGCAGATAACCTACCAGCAGAATATCTCCAAAAGCTGCCAAAGCTATAGCCTACCCAATATCAATCCTGATAAATAGAAGCTTACAAGAGGGAAATATTCCTCCCATCTGGAAAATCTCACACATCATCCCCCTACACAAAGGTGGCAATTCTAACGAATACTCCAACTACCGCCCAATAGCATTACTGTCTCATTTAGCTAAAATAATGGAAAGATGTTTCCATAAACAACTACTAGATCACTTACTGCAAAATAATCTACTAGCAAATTGCCAACATGGCTTCAGACCATTTCATAGTACTACTACTGCTCTCCTATCCTTCTCTGACAGTATCAATCATAACAAAAATAACAACACCCTCTCTTCAGCACTCTTTATTGACCTTTCCAAAGCTTTTGACATGGTCAAACATCATTTACTTATAAATATACTAAGATCTATTTCCCTAGATTCGCTGGTTATTCAATGGTTCCAATCGTACCTTAACAACAGACAACAAGTGGTGCTTTGGGACGATAACCTATCCTTCCATCTCCCCGTTACACTAGGAGTCCCACAGGGCTCAATTCTTGGTCTCCTCCTATTCTCAATTTATATAAATGACCTTCATCTCAGCAAAATGAAAAACAAACAAAAAACACCGGATTCTTATCAGCGAAATATAATAACTACTAGTAGAAACAAGACTTTAAATCCTTTTAGGATTTAAAGTCTTGTTTCTACTAGTAGTTTGTTTATTTCGCTGGAGCAAGGTTCCGTGGTTTTGTTTGTGTTTTTCTACCAGTTTGTTCAGTTTTGCTCATTTTTTTCATCTAGCAATTACTCAAGCTACCTGTATTCAATATGCAGATGATTCTACAATCATCTGCTCAGCTAAATCTTCATCTGAACTACAGTCCTTAACCCAGAGAATGTTTACTGTAGTAGAAAACTGTTTTTTACAATGCTGCCTCCTCCTGAACCCTAAAAAGACAAAACTATTGCTCTTCACACCCACCCGCAAGTCCAGACCAATTAACTTTTCAGTCCTATCCAATAATGGTACCATTATATCTCCAGACCTAAAGACTAAACTTCTAGGTATAACAATAGACAACAACCTTACCTATGAAACTCACATTAACAATACTATAAAAACTGTAAACAGGAAACTGGGCTCCCTGTATGGGATAAAGCCATTCCTTACTCCACAAGCCAGAACTTCTATTGCCCTTACCCATTTAATCCCCACACTCCTCTATGCTTCATCCATATATACAAATCTGACTAAAAACAACCTCAACAAACTGTCAAACTCTTATAATAACATAGCTAGATTTGCCACAGCCTCCTCTTTCAGAACCCACCACTGTCATAATCTGAAACAACTAGGCTGGCTTGAGCTACAAAACCAAATCCATTATAACCAACCTATCATTGCCCATAAAACCTTCTTCCAACCAACTAAAACTCCAATACTATCAAACCTATTAACCCTATATAAAAACCTTAAAAACTTACGCTCATCCAAGAAATTACTAGTATCCACAAATACATCTAACAATATCTCTGATGACTCTCTGTTCTGTAATGCTGTTGGAAAATACTGGAACCAACTTCCAAATGAACTTACATCTCTGTCCTCTTTAACACTATTTAAACACAAATTGAAACTTTACCTTAAAACACACTGGTTATGCCCCTGTACAAACCCAGACTAATCTAAAACAGCACTGCTATCATCATCACTGCTGACCTAGTTTTTTTTTCAAACAATACCTCTATGTTCATGGACTAATCCAAATCTGTTCTTTACTCTATCCAAAAAAAAAATATATACTTCTTTTTTTCTTCCTTGAGAATAGAGTTAGTAGCAAATTTATATAATGTTCTGTAACAATTTTTGTATTCAACGATTGAAATGTTATGTAATAATCTGCTATTACTTTTTGTACATGCATTTATATGTTAACCATTTTATGTTTATGTTTTTGTTAATCTTTTCAAGTGCAGCTTATCTCCCCGGGCCTCTGCTGAAAATGTAAAATAAGAGCAAACCACAAAATCCAACAAGCAGGCACTATACCACGTAGCTCGAACAGAGAGCAAACACTGATGTCTTCTGATAAAATGTTTATTTCTCCAAATGTTGACAACAACGATAAAAACAGATACCCTGGTTAAGCGCTTTCATCTGAAGATTACAGACTTCCTCAGAACCAATGAAAACATATAAACAAGCTCAATTTATATCATGATTTGGCGCCAAAAAACCTTATAATTCACTAAGTTAATATATATGATATACAAATGACTATCTCCAAATATATACTTTGATGAATAAACATATAATATATATTCTACTAAAACTGTAAATAAGAATCTATATAATGAGAACTTGCCAAATATATACATAATTACAATACATAAATAATTTCTATTACCTAAAGTGGGACATCCTAAATATATAAATGTATAAATGTAATAATATAAGAAATGATTGATGAATAGTAAAAAACTTCTCAGTGTCAATCATAGCCAATGTGTAACACAAGCTAGATTGAATACTTGATTAAAAAACATATTGTCTAATAAATATATGTAATTATAAATGTACATGTACTTTAAAAACTCCTATCAATTAATATATTACAAAAATCCTACTAATCTTACTTCATTATTAAAAAAGATTTTAAGCTAATGTATTCATTAATGCCTGGATATGTTGTGGCGTCAAAAATGATCTGCCACTTGCTTTCCAATAGACTAAGGTATGCTTTCCAATTACCCATATCCAGTGACATCTCAACTTTATCTATAATAGCAAACTTAAATGTGTGCTCTTTCTCCTGATCAATCACATGTTTGCTAAGGGCATTTTTTATATCACCCTTTTCAATTTTATAGATGTGTTCATAGATACGGGTTTTTAACCTTCTTTCAGTCTTTCCTACATAATATACTGAACAACAGGTACACGTAGCGAGGTATACCACCCTCTGTGTATTACAATTCCCTGCTACACATCTACACTTACTTTTGATACTATTATTTAGATAGATGGTTTTGTTCTCATTTATGTATTTGCACTGTCGGCAAGAACCACATTTGCCAGTACCCTTTTTATGATTACTGATATTATTTGTATGTACTCCACTTTCTAATATCTTTTTAATATTTTTTGATGTTTTTAATACAACCACCGGATGATTGCCAACTATCGGACCAATCGTCTCTGTACTGGTAAATAATTCCCAATGTTTGCGTAAGATCTCTTTGACCAAGTTGGTATATGTGTTAAACATAATGACACATACCTTCCTGTTCTCATATTTGTCTACTTCCTTGTTATTGGGTCTTGCTTTCCCTAAAAGTGGTGGATACTTGGTACCCCATTGATTTTTAACGTATTCGACAACATCGTCAAGCATCCTTTTAGGATATTCACGATCAGCAAACATCTTATGTATATGGGTTAATTCATTCACCATGTCTTCCCTTAAAGATGACATCCGGGCAGCACGTATACACTGCCCCTTTACTCTCTGTTCGAGCTACGTGGTATAGTGCCTGCTTGTTGGATTCTCTGCTGAAAATGGACATGCATCCAGTTAGACTAGTCCGCTCAACAAATGTAAAATAAATAAATAATACAAATAATAATATAAATTAGGTACCTTTTAGGGAACCATTATTAATAGTAGAAATTATGTCTAGAATTTTGAATAAGTTATTGACAAGTGTTTCTAATGAAATTATAGTTCTGTGTTGAAAGAACTCTTTGCAGGTCTGGATATCAAGCTAGTTACAATTTTGTAGACTATATCTAGCTATTAAGTAATCAGCTGAGTGAATTTTATTTGTTGACAAGAATTGATGCCAATACAGCAAATTACCCTTTTTGAAATCTAACATTTTCTTAGTATCAAAAGAAACGATGCATTCACTAGTAAAGGCAATTGGAAATATGGATATGATTAAATTCTTGGTTAGGTGATTGGAATGCATAAATATTTTAAAATTCAATACTATTTGGTTAATAAAGACAAAGGTTGTTAGTTTTTGTTTATTGTTTTGCAAATATACTTGAATTAGCCATAGAAAAACCTCCCTGTGTATACAAATAAAAGGTTTAAATAGTGTTTTATTATCTAGTAATATAATTTAATGTATTGACTTCCAGTACGATGTATATGAATTATTGATCCCTAAAAGTACAGTGTTAATAATAGCTGCATTTATATATAATTATGTGTTGGGAAATGCAATCCCTCCCTCGTCCCAACCTGGAATGTGCCTTTGTAAAGATATTCTAAGTTTTTTAGGAAACCTATACTTTTAACAGTTTTTTTTTTTGAGTGGGGGGATGATTAATGACTAACAAATAGAATTTTAGGTAAAATTATCATTTCGATTAAGGTTAGTCTGTCTTCAAATGAAAAAAAAAAATGTTTGTTTCAGTTGTCTGTTAGGTTTATAATTGAATTAATTAGAAGTTAATAATTAGATGAAACTGTCTTTTTAATGTTAGATTAAATAGAAATATCTGGGTACTTAATATGTGAATTGTCCCAATTGAAGTGCTTGAAAGTTTTTAATTTGGAAGTATCCTCCTTGTTTATTAAGAGCTTTTTTTTTTTTTTTTATGATTAAATTTTAATCCAGATATACTTTCAAATAAATCCAGGACACTAACTAAACGGTCTAGCGAGGTTTCAGTATCTCCACATGTTAGTAAGAAATCATCGGCAAAACGTTGGAGCTTAGGGGAGATATCACTTGTAAGTTTATGACCTATTATGTTCTTATTATTTCATATATAATTTGCAAATGGCTCTATGGCAAGGGCAAAAACTAAAGGGGACAAAGGGCACCCCTGTTTTATACCTCTCAATATTTTGTAAAGACTAGATATGAAAGAACCAATTTTAACAAAGGAAATAAAATTTTCTCAGAGCTTTTTATTTAACTTTATAAATTCTAAAGAAAAGTTATACTCTTCAATACTTTAAATGAGTAAGTCCAACTAAGATACAAGTCATTTTTCTTTCTGTTTGCTATATCTGTAAGAGGCAATAGCCTTAGTATATTGTCTTGAACATTCCTGTTTTTTATGAACCCAGTTTGGTCATTGTCTATTAAGTCAGAAAGGATAGTGTTCAGCCTATTTGCTAAGATAGTCATAAACATCTTTAATCTATATTTAGTAAAGAAATGGGCCACAAAGGTAACATTTCTTGTAACATTGTAATTAATTTGAAATGAGACCTAGCTACTGAAGAAACAAAAACAAAACTGCCAGAATTCCACTTCTGAATTTGGCAGTTTTTGAAACTGCTCTGATCTTCCAGTGCTTTGATTTGAGCATGAACCTGCAATTTGTGGTACTAATTAATAACAACTGGTCTGTTTTTAGGGGCGATCTGGGACCACTGTCCAATTAAGTAACTCAGTCAGAGTCACAGAACCGCAGGACTGACAGCATGATAATCATTTACAATTTACAGCCTTAATGCTCACACTAATCTGACAGATGAATTAAGGGAGAAGACCAGATTTTACTGGAAACTGCATTATTTCTGCATTACTTAAGAAGCAGGAACTAACACATGTAGAGCTACTGCTCTTTTTAAAATGAGGATGTATTTACCTCAGGGGTACATATGAAATAGTATCACCCATAGTTTGTCTAGCTTATGCAGCCTGTACAAAATACACATTCAACAAGAAGGTAATCAAATGTCAATCATTCAATCAATCAATCAATCAATAAATAAATAAGATACCCACAGAAGCAGACAAACAAACTGGCATATTCCCCAGACACAGCAAATGGGAAACGTTTTACTTCTTTTAGCACACTTATTTTTGAGGAAATGGAGTTACAATTTTAAAATAAATCTTGCTTACTACACTTCTTCTTAAAATAGGCATTAAAACACATGAAAACATTCAATTCTGAAGAAAACCTAATCAAATAAACAATACTGAGTCCACTATAATACTTAAAGTAACTATTTTCTTAAATATGTGTCCATATGTGAAATACACAAGACTAAAGGGCTGCATTAAGCATATTCAAATTAGGTGGCCATTGAAAGTGTCATTCTAATTCTAACCAGGAATGCTTTTCCATTTAATTATTCATTTTTTCCTTAAATTAAAGAAGCCATCCTCTGCGGCAGCTGGTTGTCAACTCGTATTATGATGCTGCCTCCTTTCCTTGCCTATTGAAAGCTGCAGAAAGCTGCAGTGTCCCTCTTTAGAGTTGAGGCACCACCCCCATCCAGTGATGTGCCCTCCACATTCCCTGGTACAGCTTTTAGCATTTGTCTGTTCAGAGCTAAGGCACCACCACCACCCTCTGATGTCCCCTCCCCATTCTCTGGTACTGCTTCAGCATTTGTCTGCTGGCTGTAGCGCCATGGCTAGCACATGCCAGTCATCTGGCTGTGTCCTGTTAAAGTAAATAAAAAAAGGAAAACAAAACATTACAGCAGTTTTCGTAGGCTTTTCAGTGTGCATGCATTTGTTCATGCACGTGTCTCTTTCTTCAGAATAACCTTCATTTTGTGCACAGGTAAAAGTTCTTTTCTATCATTTTTGTACCATTTTTGGTGTAATGTGTTATTGTTTAGTAGCATTTCCATGATCCAACATGTTATCGTACTGTTTCTTTTTCCATTAGAACTTGGACTTAGCGTGGGACCCAGAGGAGGTGATGAGGCAGAAAGGTCAAGTTAGGGGAGGTCATACACATCCCAGAGCAAAAAGGCTATACATCAAAAACACATTTTAATAGGTTCATAGGTGGATACTAGTCTAATAACCCCCAGGGGGGGTCTTTTTAAGCCTCATCATGCTTCCAAATGTATCTCATATCCTAGGTTATTTTAGGGGGTATGTCAGGCTTGGGCAAGAAAATTATTTTCCTGTGCCCCTGTCGAGCAGAGCCACAGAGGTGATCCCCGTGGTGAATTTCCTATCTCCCATCCAATCATCAAGATTTTTCTTAAAGAGTGCTAATGAGAAACTTTGTTTGATACAGACAGGTAGTTTATTCCAGAGTATGGGAAGTCTCTGGGACAGTAATCTATCCCTCTGGCATGTTCTGTTTATTGTGGTGACAAGGTTTAGGTCCCTAGAGCGTGTAGCTCAGAGGGATTGAGATTTCTTTAAGTGGAGCATGTCCAACAGCTCTGGGTTTGACATAGCTTTGTATGTTAGGCAGAGATCACCTCTGAGTAGGCGATATGCAACGGAGTAAAACTGGAGTGTTTTGAGACGGTCTCCATAGGGCATGTGTTTGAGGCCAGTAATCCTCTTTGTGAGGTATTTCTGCAGCCTTTCCAGTTGCTGTAGATGTCTTGTGAGGTACATAACAAAAGGAACGTTGTACACTATAATGGGTCTAATGAGTGATGAGTAGAGGGGAACAATGACCTCTTTTTCTGGATGAGAAACCTTTTGCGATGAGATGTGTCATGTAGAAGGATTTCCTGACTACTGTGGTGATGTGATTATCAAAGGAGAGACTACTGTCCACCTGTGTCCCAAGGTCTCTTATCACACTTTCTGTGTTAAGTATACTACCGCCTATGTTGTAGTTCATGGGTACAGAGTTTTTACCAAAGGGGATGATAATGCACTTTTTGGCATTGAGCTTGAGTCCATGGCTTTGACACCAGGCATCTGTCTCAGTGAGGCCCTTTTGTAGGATGTCCACATCATTAGGAGTTTCGATTATGGCTCCTAGTTTGCAGTCATCTGCGAACTTCGTTAGCCAAAGACCTTCTGTGTTAGCCTGTACTTCAGAGAAGTAGATACCAAACAGGAGAGGACCCAGGACTGAACTCTGTGGTACTCCACTTGTCACTGGTCTGAAGTCAGATTTGGAGTCTGCTTCTTTTACAGTGTGGGTTCTGTCAGTGAGCCAGTTGGCAACCCATCTTGTGACATATGGATTTATACCTAGTTTAGTGAGTTTATCTATAATTCCAGAGTGGGGGATGGTGTCGAAAGCCTTGGCAAGATCTAGATAGACTGTGTGAACCACGTTACCCTTGTCTATGGCTTTGGTGACTGCTTCAAAGAAGTCTATCAGGTTTAGGAGACATGATCTGCCTTTTACAAACCCAAACTGGGTGGGGTCCAGAGTTTGGGGATTACCAATGTCTTTGTTTATAAGTTCCATGATGATACATTCCATGGCCTTACAGACCAGGCTCATCAGGCTAATGGGGCGGTAGTTCCTGGGGTCCATGGTGGCTCCCTCCTTGTGGAGTGGGATAACCGTTGCTGTGCACCATTCAGCAGGCACAAAGCCTGAGGTGAGGCTATGATTGAACATGGTACTTAGGTGGGGTGCCAGTTCATTCTGTAGTTCATGTAGAACGCAGCCTGGGATGTTGTCTGGTCCCACGGATGCTGTGTTCTTGGCTTTGGAGAGTGTGGTTTTTATCTGTGCAAACTTGATTACAGGAACTTTGCATTCTTCCGGTTATAGAGATGGGCTCTTTAGGGTGTGAGAGGGGGGTAAAGTTAGCACTGAACCTATCTGCCAGGATGTTTTCAATATCAGTTGGTTCTGTATATTTAGTGCGATTGTGCTGTACCTCAGAGCAGATCTGAGTGTTGCCATTGAGATTCTTGACATAGCTATAGAATGCTTTGTGGTTGTCTTTAGAATCAGTGGCGATTTTGTTTTCGTAACTAGCTTTGGAGGATTTTATCAGGGATCGCAGCTTCCTACTGAGGTTGACCAGGGAGCTCCTCCACTCGTGGGATTTTACTCTCTTTTGCAAGAGTTTCTTCCTTCTGTTGTACAGTTTGTTTATGGCAGGGGACCACCAGATTGGCTTCCTTTTTTGGAGGATAGTGTCTTGGTTCTGTTTGGGATAGCACGATCCATGCACTCATGTAAGTGCTTATAAAGTGCAATTGTGTAGGATTCAGTAGTCGTAACTGTATTGTCCATCTGCATGGGTGTCATGAAGTTCACCACTTCTGTCTTAAGAAGCATGAAGTTGGCTTTGGA
Source organism: Protopterus annectens (assembly GCF_019279795.1). Taxonomy (NCBI): domain Eukaryota; kingdom Metazoa; phylum Chordata; order Ceratodontiformes; family Protopteridae; genus Protopterus; species Protopterus annectens. The sequence continues at coordinate 980,073,532 of NC_056733.1, read as the reverse complement.
GAATTTTTTTACAATGGTTTCCTTAATGGGGGGGTGGAGGCAGGATGTGGATATCTAGGGTAATTAGCTTATGGTCGGATCGGACCAATGAGGTGTTGACTAGGTTATGGGACTATGATTTTTGTACAGCAAGTATAAAATTAATTAAATAATGGCACTTTTTATTCATTTATTCTTTGTTGAATGTGTTAGTCTTACTAGCCTAGTTTCCTTTTTTACTGGGGAACTAGATGGTATTTATACTACTGCTAGGGGAAATTCAACCAGGGTATCAAGGTATTTTCCCTTCAGTCTTCTGTAAGTGGTGAGGGATCTTTTTACATCCACCTGAGCTAGTCTACTCAAACATATGGGACTTCAATTTAACATCTTATCTGAAGGACATTATTCTAAGAAGTGCAGTATCCCCCTTGTGCTGTACTGCAGTCATCAGTCAGTCTACCTCGTGTGGTAACAGAACCCACAGCCTTCCTAACCAAAGGCAAGTGTGCTACCTATTGTGCTACTGACACTGCCATCTCTTCTGTCACTTTCTCTCTCTTAGGGTTATTGCATATTCTTGTCCTTAACTTTCAAGGTAAGTGCCCTAGATTTTCTCCTGGGAAAAAAGCTGTAATGTGACTTGCATTGACACATTCTTGGAGGTTCAGTACAATCAGGCCATCTAATTAAGTGTAATTATGCAGTTATTTGTATTTTGTGGTGACACATCATAGTGACGATCCTGTACTTTTTGCACGTTGCTCTGTAATAATGAGAATCACTTTAGGTGAGCTACCTGCTTCGTCATGTCATCATCCATACAGTCTTTTATCTTACAGACACTACAACATTGCATATAACAAGTTATTTTGACTTGGTTTCTGTTTCAGATTGTCATCCCTTTCTTCAGTCTTTTGATTAAGGATATATATTTTTTAAATGAAGGCTGCACAAATCGACTGCCTAATGGCCATGTCAATTTTGAGGTAGGTGCTTTGTAAATTTGGACATAAAAAAAAACTTGCCAGAGCATTGCAAATCGCATTGATATGGTAATTGCATTTTAACTGAGAAGCAAGTGACCAGTGTGTAATATGCGTACAGTAAGGCACGAAGGGTGTGCAAGATGTAGATATTACCAGACCTCTCCAGATCGTGCCTTGCCATTCCCTTGGTGTCCAGTAATATCAGTACCATACACATCCCCAAGTGAATTATTGCACTTATAAAATTAGTATCTGCATTTTTATTGTATTTATTTAGTTTGTATTTTGTATTCATTAGTTAATGCATGATGATTATGGTGTGTGATGCATTTTAATGTAAAATAGTTCTCAGCCCATTTTAAATAATTAGTGCTGTCTGATTTTATCTTGTATTTATTCTTCCAGATGTAGAAAACAACTTGAATGTTTTCATAGGAGGTTACTAGGCTATTGGCCCTGAGGCCCTTATAAGCCTAGCCAAGAGTTTAGCCCATGTTTAGACAAATCAGCACCCAATGCCCCTGTCCAGCAGGGACATGGGTGAAATCCCAGGTATGTTTTTTCTGTTTCCCATCCAGTTATCCAGGTTGTGCTTAAAAAGGGGTAAAGAGGTACTCTGCTTGATGTGGAGAGGGAGTGTACATTCTACAGAGATCCGAATTTATGATCCATACATGATTTTTTAATAAAAAAAAAAAATTAGAAACAATTTGTGCTAACATACCTTATAGGTTAAAGATCTTAAGTGTATATAGAGTATGTAGGTTTGGACAGAAGGGAAGAAACAAATAGCTGAAAGCCATTTTAATCGGGAGCAGTGCCTGTGCATAGACATTTGTTAGTTGGGTGAGTTTTTAGCATTTTCTTAAATTGAATCAAGGTTATGGAGGATGTTACGTCAGGGGAAAGAATATTCTAGAATTTGGCTATGTAGTTTGAGAACAGAGATTCCCCAAGATTGTTGGATGTCTTTATGAGGGGTTTGTTGTTACAGCGTAGGACTCTAGTGCTAGTGTATGACTGTCGCAGATTTTGTAGTGCTGCTGTTTTATCTGGCTGATGGAAGATTTTTTGGGCTAAGGTTAGCTGGTTAAAGAGCAGGAGTTGGGGAAGCTCTAGCCAGATGAGTTGTTAGAGGGTGAGTTTGTTGCAAACTTAGCAATTTTGTTATAGAAGGTGTCAAGTTTTACTAATTCAGATTTTCTTAGGTTAGTGAATATGGGTGATGTATACAGTAGAGCTGAGAGCAGATACAATTGAGCAATAGTAATTCTTTTGTTTTTTTGTGAGGTATTGCTTGTTTGTATACAGAGTACCTAGTTTTTTTGTGAACTTTTTTTATGGTTCGGGATATATGGATGTCAACTCTCATATTGCTGTCTATTTCAACTCCTAGATGTTTAGTGTGAGGTGAGGAAGTGATGCTGGTGTTGTTTGTTGATATAATGTTGAATGTGAGGAAGGGTACAATTGTTTTTTTGGGATGGAATAACGTTTGTTTTTTGGGGTTCAGGATTAGGTGGGCGTTTGTTAGCTAAGTTTCTACTGCTAGGAAGGACTCTTGTGTTATAGTGTGCAGTTCTTGTCGGGTATAAGCAGTACATACTGCCATAGAATTGTCTGTGCACTGAATGACTGAGGCATGAGGGGCTGATGTATGAAGCTTGTTTGTAAATATTGAGAAGAGCAGGCGGCCTAGTATAGAGCCTTGTGGGACTCCTAGGGTCACAGGAAGAAGTGTTGATAGATCTTGTTGCGAATGCTGATGCCCAGTTAGATAATCCTGGAGCCAAGCAAAAGTAGACTGGCATAGCTTCAGCTCAGAGAGGACATTTAAAAGTTTGTGATGTAAGACCATATCAAAGGCTTTTGAAAAGTCTTGAAAGGTAGAAGAAACATTTATTGTTGTTTCTGTGAAGGTTGACAGTGTTAGTTAAGGACATTAGTGCAGTGATAGTACTGTGGTATAGGCGGAAGCTGTGCTGGGTATTTGTTAGTAGGTTATTACTATGCAGGTAATGCATGAATTGCTTGCGTACAATTCTTTCTTGTACCTTAGACAAAGGGGATAGGATTGCAGATGGTCCATCGCTAGACAGATCAGTTGAATTGCCTCCTTGTGAAGTAGAATGATATGGGAAGTTTTCCAAATTATAGGGACATGGTGTTCTGATATGACTCTATTGATAAGAATGGATACTGAGTAAGCAATTCCATCAGCAGCTATTCTTAAGAATTCTGCTGGTAGGTTACCTGCAGCTAATGTAGTAGGTTTTAATTTCTTAAGATTTTTTTTATTGCATCAGTTGAGGCAGGTTGAAGGGAGAATGTGGCTAAATGTTTTACTTGTAGAAGATGGTGGGATAGGAGTAGAGGTATGTTTGTTAGAAAGGGCTAGGTTCCGTATTTCTTGAATTGGGTAGCAATATTTTTGGAGTTATTATTGATAGTGTGTGTGTGTTTGTCTGTGTGTGTGTGTGTGTGTGTGTGTGTGTGTGTGTGTGTGTGTGTGTGTGTGTGTGTGCGTGTGTGCGTGTGTGCGCGCGCGCGTGTGTGTGTGTGTGTGTGTTTGCTTTGCCAGGTATCACTGCCCAGAATTTTTGTGGGTTATTTCTGTGTTTAGTTTCTATTCCTTAGTAATAGTTAATTTTGTCCTGTTTAATTTGTTTCTTTGCTTTCTACCTAAGTTCTTGGTAAGTTTATTTTGCAGTTTGGGTTTTTTTTTGTGCCAATGTTCTCAGGCCTAATCTCTTAATTTTAGCAGTGACCTGGTGTTTTTTTTAAGCCATGGGGCATAGTTAAATTTGACTCTTATAGCTCTGGGTGGAACCTGTGCATTTAAGATTGAGAGGAAGGTAGTATTAAAGTAATCTACAGGGTTTTCCAGGGGAAGTAGTTTTTGTGGTGACCAGTTACAGTGTCTAAGGATATTTCTGAGGTTGTTAACGTTAAGATGTTTCTTGTTTATAATTTGTTGGAGGATAGTTTGTTTTGTTGGATAAATTCATTGCCTAAGTGGGTTTATATCATAATGTCGAAGCCTCACAATTTTGAAAGTTATTACATCGAATCTGAAACCATGAACACTGCCAATATCAAAGCCGCGGAACATAGAATTCCTTCCCATGGCAAGAATTTGGTGGGCCATTTCCGTGGCTTCGCTATTTACTCCACTGTGGTGCGATCTCAGAATTGGTATATTTAAGTAGGGGGCACATCCCCCCACGTCAGGGCAAAGCCCCCCCACATTAGACATAGTTTTTGGTGTGCTTGTGTTGTGTGTCTGTTTCTCAGAACAGCAAATTTTTTCCCTGGGAAAACATTTGCTGTTCTGAGCTTTCGATGTTATCACACTTTGAACTTCCAAGTTTGAGCTTATGGTGTTCGATGTTTTGGAAGTTCGATTATGTGATATAAACCCGCCTAAGTAGATAAGTTGGGAGGTGATCACTGAGGCTGTCAGGGAGACAGCCAGAGTGAGGGGAGTGGGTTGGCTTGTTTGTCAATATCCAGTTGAGAACAGAGTGGTTATTGGAAGGCTTGTCAAGCCTGGTGGGAGTTTGTATGAGTTGGGTAAATCCATAGAAGTTGATGTGATTGGAGGTGTTTTGGGAACTGCAGTTTAATCAGTCAATATTAAAATCACCCATGATTATCGTTTTATGAGGTAATGATTGCGTGGTCCAATTCAGTATGTTTTCTAATGTGTGGCTGCTGTCACTGGGTGGAATGTATGTTCCAATATATTTATGAGCTAATGCTAAACTTAGTAACACTTCAGCATTCTCAACGTTGGGGGTGCTGTGATGTAAGGCTTCTATGGTAAGGTCATTTTTAAAGAGTAGGACTACACCCCCACCTCTTTTGCCTATTCTGTCTAAATGTATTTTATTATATCCTGGAGGGAGAATTGCATTGTTGCTAAACCTGGGTTTAATACATGTTTTGGTAATTACTACTATATCTGGTGAATATAGTGAGAGGTTGACGTGCAGCTCATGTATTTTGTTAGTGATGCTTCTAATGTTTATGTTTAGCAGCAATATATTGTTTTTTTTCAAGGGGAATTGTTATTGGGTGGGAGGGATTTGTAGTTTGTTTTGTTTTCAGGCTTAGTTTAGTGTTAGGGCCTGGGTTTGGGTGAATGTCCGAACTGAGTGTTACTTTGGATGCTATATTAACTATTGTCTTTATGATTTTAACTATGCACCTGTCATATTTCTGAGAGAGTGTAGGAAAGTTGGGATGTGGGAGTAAAGAGTAATGGGTATTATTAAGAGTTGTAATATTAATGATGGAAGAAGATATAATAACGTTAGTAGGTCTATGTTTTAGTGGGTATATGGAGCATGTAGAATGGGGAGGTGTAGTTTCTACTAGTTTTGTGTGGTTAGAGGAGATACATGCAGCTATTGTTAGGGTAATTAGAGTAGCAGTATGTAGGTGTAGTATGTTGAAATGTTGGAGTTTTGAATTGATGGGTGTAGATTTCATTATTTTGGTTGTAGTTTTATAGTTAGGCATTGTAGAGTATAGGTGCAGTGTGCTTTTTGGTATGGCTTTAGGGAGGTGGGGTTTTATAGTTAGTGTAGATGGAGCTGTGCTGGGAGTTATGTGGTGATTGGTTGGTATGGGTTGTGAGTATGGTTAGTTAGATATAAAGTTAGGGAAAGTGGGAGTGGGTGGGAATGGGGGCAGGGTAGAGGAGCGGAGTGAGCCCGAGTGTAGCAAGGGCGAATGGAGTAGGATTGCACCTGAGATCTGGAGTTGCAAGAACCAATCAGTAAGTTCAGCTAGCTAGTTCTAGCAGCTGTAGTAGACCTTTGATACTTTTTTCTCTTTTTAAGTGTTTCTTTTTTTCTAAAAAAAGCAGGATAGGCTCATTCTTATATAGAATATAAGATTATATAGCTCTTCAGTAATGTCACTGTCCTTCATGAAATGTTTCTTCATCTATGTTAATTTTGACTCATTTTCATTGTTTTGTTTTGCAATAATTCTCTGAATTAGGCTATAAATAGACATTGGGTAGTCAGAAACAATTAGTGTATAGCATTACGTAATTTATGTGAAATAATGTAATGAGTGGTGACATCTAAGGAGGGACAATTCAGAGACCCAGGTAGTATGACTGTACTACAGGAGAAATAGAGCAATATGCATGGAATGCAGATGACTGCACTGCGGCATACATTGTCATCATGCTAATTAGAATCATCATGTAAGCAAATATTGATATCAAACATGAGAGAACAAAACATAAACATATATATTTAGTGCAAAGAGCTGCAGTGTTCATGTTTCTTAACCCCAAGATTTTCCAGTGTACAAGAGATTCATTTGTGTTATGATACTATGAGTAGCCACAGTTTAGTACTATCTCACCAGCATGTGTCAGTAACCAGTTTCAGATTAGTACCCATAATATTTCACATCATCACCCTCTGCATCATACTATCACTTTCCATGTGAAAACAGACCATTCTGGAATTAGTAGGCAAGCGCTGCGTACACACACACAATTCTGGAATTAGTAGGCAAGAGCTGTGCACACATAGAATCAAGAGAGATGTGAGGATTGCCCACCTCAGTAGACACAAAGGTTTGTGTCATATCATCCAGCCTTGTTATTGGGACCTGTTACATGCATCAGGGACATCTTAGTAGTTTTGCAGGCGTCAGCATCATGAATCTGACACCATTTATTTGACAAGATACTGCAACATTTGGAGGTGTATATATGGTTTCCATGGAAATAGATGAGAGAACCACCATTTTGCTGGGATTCTACAACAGATAGCACTTTCTGTACATCCTGGAGGCTACTGATTGCACTAAGATGGACATCAAAGCCCCATATAACCTCAGAACTGGTTTCCACTTCATCACCTGTCAGGTGGTGTGCAATGCACATGGTTTATATAAAATGTCATCATCTGTCAGGTGGTGTGCAATACACAGGGTTTATATAAAATGTCATCACCTGTCAGGTGGTGTGCAATGCACAGGGTTTATATAAAATGTCATCATCTGCCAGGTGGTGTGCAATACACAGGGTTTATATAAAATGTCATCACCTGTCAGGTGGTGTGCAATGCACAAGGTTTATATAAAATGTCATCACCTGTCAGGTGGTGTGCAATGCACAGGGTTTATATAAAATGTCATCACCTGTCAGGTGGTGTGCAATGCACAAGGTTTATATAAAATGTCATCACCTGTTAGGTGGTGTGCAATGCACAGGGTTTATATAAAATGTCATCACCTGTCAGGTGGTGTGCAATGCACAGGGTTATATAAAATGTCATCATCTGCCAGGTGGTGTGCAATACACAGGGTTTATATAAAATGTCATCACCTGTCAGGTGGTGTGCAATGCACAGGGTTTATATAAAATGTCATCACCTGTCAGGTGGTGTGCAATGCACAGGGTTTATATAAAATGTCATCACCTGTCAGGTGGTGTGCAATGCACAAGGTTTATATAAAATGTCATCACCTGTTAGGTGGTGTGCAATGCACAAGGTTTATCTAAAATGCATCTGTGCAACAAATAGGCAGTTCCCATAGGATCATAGAAACTACAAGGCAAGTAAGTCTTAAGGCCATGCACACCTTGCCAAATATCACCTTCAGGATGTATCCCCTACTTCCAGGAGGGCAAAATATGTTAGAGTAGGGATTAACCTGTGGATACCAATCAAAACATGAAGGTTAGCTTTGAAGGAGAACAGGGTGCCACTCTGTTTAGCATGCATAGGCAATTTGTTCAAAAATGCGACAACTGGGTAATGAATCTATACTTCAAATGTCTTCTATTTATATGCTGCTGGAGTTTCAGTCATTTGTTCAGGTATTTGTGTAGCCATTTATCCTATGAAGGTACAAGTGATTGATTTGGTTGGGGTCTTTGATGACATGGGATTCCAGGCATAGATCTCCATGTAGGAGCCTATAAGAGCCAGAGTTTAGGAATGAGGCTTCTAGTCTGTCTTGGTAGATAGTTGTCTACTGATGTACTATGTTCTTCATCTGTAAATATGTTGTAAGTAATTGATATGTTAAATTGTTAATAGCTATGTAATCTAATATAACTACTGTCTGTTTATTTTAACTGTGGAGCTTTTCTCCCCGGGCCTCCACTGAAAATGGACCTACGTCCAGTCGGACACTCCGGGCCAACAAACGTAAATACATAAAATAAATAAATACATAAATTTCTTTAGGCCAATAATATTCTTCAGTAGGAATGCTTGCGGCTTTTTTATCTGCAGGATATGTCTGGTTGGTATATGCTGTACTGAATAATTGGTCTAATAAAGGTAGAGTACAGAGGGGGCAATAACATCATTTGACCTAGATGATAACTTTGAAAACAGTCAGTATACAACACTAACTACTGTTGCAACATGGTAGTCAAAACTGAGGGATTGTTGACCCAGATGCCCAGGTGCCAAGACTCTTGCCTGCTGTGCCCATATAGAGTGGGTTACTGCTTATGTTACAAGAAGGAGATGATGAGTGTTTTCCAAAGACAACAGTTCTGCACTTATTGGATTTAATATGAGCCAACTCTATGTACACCACTGGCGTGAATCACCTAATAATGGCTGAAATGCTTCTGTATTAGTGGGAGTATGGACAATAATATCTGGCTTACAATCGTGGGTGAATTTTGTTAGCCATAGTTGAGGTTTGTGGTATGAAGGTCAGAAAATATATACCAAAAAAGAGGGATCCCATTACTAAGATCTGTGGTACCCCATTGGTTACTTTCTTACTTTCTGAAGTGGCATCTGCCACCTCAGTTGTTCGGGTTCTGTCCTACAAATTGTTTGTAATGCATCTTACCAGGTAGGGGTCTGCATTTAGTTCTCTTAGTTTGCTTATAATACCAACATGGGTTACAGTGTCAGAGGCATTGGCCAGATCCAAATATGGTGAGTGGACTGAGTGTCCACTGTCCACTGACTCTCTAAAATTTTCAAAGAAGTTTATCAAGCTGAATAGACATTATCTGCCCCTGACAAAACTGAACTGTTATGGGTCAGGCATGATATGTTCCATGGCCTTACAAATTAGGGTAGTTAGGCTGTAATTCCTTGGGGTCAGATAGTGTCCTCTTTGAGCAGAAACACCAGTATAGCTGTTTTCCAAACCTCAAGGATATACTCTTTGGCTTGACTTAGGTTAAAAAAGTGCAGGAGGGATCAGTGAGGGACCTGTTAGCTCAGGTGCCAAAATCCTTGACTACTACGCTCATATGGAGTGGGTTATTGGCTATGTTACAAAACAAAGATGATGGTTGTTTCCAAAAGACAACACTCCTGCACTTATTGTATTATGTTTGAGACTCACATCTGGTGTTACTAATCAGATATCTGGATAAATATTCTTAAGGCCTATGGAAGTGGTGTTTTTAAGTTTTTGAGAGTACACTCAAGATATATTCCATGAAGATCTTAGGGGGTGAGTGGGACTCACAGTTTTGTGGAATTTCAGTGACTGTTTCTGGAGTAAAATTAGCAATAAATCTGTCTGCAAGTACATTCAGTATGTCTTTAGATCAGAGTGAGTATTACCATGTTGGGTTATGTTACACTTTGCAAGATATTATTTCTCAATTTCCTAATGTAATTAAAGAAACATTCTTAGTTATCTTTGACTTCTGATTTCAGTTTTAGTGCATGTTTGGTTTTGGTCTCTCTGATGACCATTTTTAATTTGTTGCTGATCCATGATTTCCACATTTGGCACAAATGTAACTGCTACCAAATGTTTTGTGAGGGACGACTTTCCACAGGGACATCTAGTAGGTAGGTGTACATATTGACAACTGCACAGGCAAGGATATGATGCTCCCAGTGATGTAGGCATCAAGAGACTCATAATTGTATCTGCTGTTGTGTGTTGCAAATGATGCAGGCTATGTTTTGGAACAGTGGATGATGACCCCCATCTGAAACCAGCAGACCACGGCTAAAATGGTGTACAACAACACACATTACGAGACTCCTCATGTTGTTGAACATGTTCTGCCATCTGAAGGCATGCTTCTGTTTCTTGGATACGTCTGTGACACTGCAGCAGTCACATGATGCCTGCAGTCAAGGCATGCTTCTGTTGCGTGGATACATCTGTGACACTGCAGCAGTCACGATGTCTGCAGTCAGTTATTTGAGATGTGTATCATGTTAAATAATGTGGCAGTACAGAAGCAGCTAGAACATGGGAACATGGAATGACCGGCCTCTTGCAGCAGTAGAGGAACAATTGGGCACTCAGTTGTTAGAGAAAACTGGCTGCAGTGGTACACCATGCAAGGCAGACGTGGGCACAATACTTTGCCTCGCTAGTAAAGAAGAGGTGTTTGGGCCACAATTATCAGCCATGACAAGGACAACATATACTAAAATGTATGCATGTACTAACACAACTAGACTATACATTATAGCACACTGACTGGCCATGATGTGTATCAGATGTCACTTTACTAGTGCAGGCCAGAGGGCTGGGCAGAGCACAGTCATCATCATTTGTACAAGTGGGGTGGGGCACAGTGTCAGGTGACAGGATGCTACCATAATTGTAAGGACCATGGGAGATGGATGTGGTAGCCAAGCAGGTGTGTAGAAGTTTGGGTGGAGCCAGAGATCACAACTTCCAGTGAAAGGATGGAGCTTCCATGTTGCAAATGCTGGCCAGGTGTACTCTGAGCTCTACAGTGTCAGACCTTGATTAATCCTGTGTGAAGGATGGTGTAGCACTTTATCATTGTGTGCAGGACCCATGCCATGGCTCCTCATGAAATAAGCAAATGATGAATGGTGTCCATGATACCAAGGATAGCCATAAGTAGGTACAGTATTACTCTTACTAGATCAAAATGGGATAGGGATGGTGTGGAAGTGTTTGAACCATCGTGGCCAGCTCAGTGAGCCATACCTATGATGGAGCCAGGATGACAGAAATTCAGTTTCTGGAAGTGTTTGTGCTATTCTGTAAGCCTGTCCTGTGACAGTCCGCCATGTTCTCTATAAGCTTGTCCTGTGACCATCCACTATGTTCTCTGGAAGCATGTCCTGTGACCACCCACCATGTCCTCTGTAAGCCTGTCCTGTGACCATCCACCATTTCCTCTGTAAGCCTGTCCTGTGATCATCCACCATGTTCTCTGTAAGCCTGTCCTGTGACCATACACAATGTTCTCTGTAAAACTGTCCTGTCACCATCCACCATGTTCTCTGTAAGCCTGTCCTGTGACCATCCATGTTCTCTGTAAGCCTGTCCTGTGACCATCCACCATGTTCTATATAAGCCTGTCCTGTCACTGTTCACCATGTTCTCTGTAAGCCTGTCCTGTGACCATCCACCATGTTCTCTGTAAGCCTGTCCTGTGACCATCCACCATGTTCTCTGTAAACCTGCCCTGTCACCGTCCACCATGTTCTCTGTAAGCCTGTCCTGTGACCATCCATGTTCTCTGTAAGCCTGCCCTGTGACCATCCACCATGTTCTCTGTAAGCCTGTCCTGTCACTGTCCACCATGTTCTCTATAAGCCTGTCCTGTCACTGTCCATCATGTTCTCTGTAAGCCTGTCCTGTGACCATCCATCATGTTCTCTGTAAGCCTGTCCTGTGACCATCCATCATGTTCTCTGTAAGCCTGTCCTGTGACTATCCACCATGTATCTGGAAAATTACTTGGTGACAGTGGACATTTGCCAGTATCCTCATGAATGATCCAATGCATGACATTTGGGCCACCAATGACGTCTTCAGGCTACTTGCTCTAAATCGTTATATACGGAATGTCCTGCATGCGGTGCATCTCATCCTGCAGTCGCTGCGGTGGTTGCATATTTTCACACAGACCACGGTGGTTGCATATTTTCACACAGACCACGGTGGTTGCATATTTTCACACAGACCACGGTGGTTGCATATTTTCACACAGACCACGGTGGTTGCATATTTTCACACAGACCACGCTGCACACTCACTGTCTCCACTGTTGTGTTTCTAGGGACTGTCAGTGCCTGGATTACTGGCCTGCACATTTGGTGATATACTGCCATGTAGGGGGTCCAGATGAGAGAATGAGCTAGCATCATGATGGTGATTACATACCCATCTCTTGCCAGTGCTGGGTGTGTGCACATCAGTAGCCATGTGATTGATGGATGCCATCTGTGGTGGTGACCATGTATAGCCTGAGTGGCCTCACATGGAAATAATGCCCAGTGCTAAACACTTGTGAAGACTGTGGTTTTGTCTGCCCCTCCACCATCCTCTCATATATGCAGGATGTGTGAGAATCCTCCAAAGTTAGTGTTGCTGACAGCGCCACTGTGCCATCAGGCTGTGCAATGTGCAGCGTGACATCATCATCAACCACTCCTGACCTGTTGATCTGAGGCATGTACCTTGTTTTTGTGGTGGACCATCCTCCAATGGAATCTGTGAAAGCAGAAAGATAGCTTACAAGTGTAGTGTTGGAACGGGTCTGCTTCACTTTGCCTAAAACTCATTTGACCGACATTCATTTTACAGAAACCAAATCACCTAAAGTTCACCTCACCTAAAGCCCATTTCAGCAATGCTCAATTCACCTACATTTAGTAGTGGCAGTGTGCAGAGTACTGTAAGGCAAGTAAAAGGTATATGTCCTTTTCCCCATTGTAGTGCAATCCTGGAGTTAGTATATATAGTTGGGGGGTGTAGGGGTGTAGCCCCCCCACCTAGTCTGGATTTATATTGTCCAGTTTCTATTAAGAGGGTAAGTAAGTAGTGTTTCAGTATTGGAACGAGTTTGTCATAGGTGTTGCAAGTGTGCATGTCTGTGGTTTAAAGTGAAGTAGTTTAAAATTCAGCATCATCAGTTGTCGGTGAAACGAGTGTCGGTGGAATGAGTGTGGGTGGAATGAGTGTCGGTGGAATGGGTTTTAGGTGAAGTGAAGTAGACCCGTTGGAACTTATGTCTCACTCACTCCACCCTGAGTCACACATGCTGGTACAGACCACTTACGTGAATACATATAGGCACATAATACCCTGTACCTTTAAGGGTGAGAGGTTGGCATAATGGTTAATGTGTTTGCCTTACAGACACAAAGTGCAGGGTTTAATTCTCACATGGGGTAATTGGCTAGGCTTACAATGGCCTACAATGGCAGTTCGCTCAGTACTACTCTATGAACCTATGCAGTGCAGGCTGCTGCAGATGCAGCACTGATGTGCCTCTACTATGAACCTATGCAGTGCAGGCTGCTGCAGATGCAGCATTGATGTGCCTGTACTATGAACCTATGCAGTGCAGGCTGCTGCAGATGCAGCACTGATGTGCCTGTACTATGAACCTATGCAGTGCAGGCTTCTGCAGATGCAGCACTGATGTGCCTGTACTATGAACCAATGCAGTGCAGGCTGCTGCAGATGCAGCACTAATGTGCCTGTACTATGAACCTATGCAGTGCAGGCTGCTGCAGATGCAGCACTGATGTGCCTGTACTATGAACCTATGCAGTGCAGGCTGCTGCAGATGCAGCACTGATGTGCCTGTACTATGAACCTATGCAGTGCAGGCTGCTGCAGATGCAGCACTGATGTGCCTGGACTATGAACCTATGCAGTGCAGGCTGCTGCAGATGCAGCACTGATGTGCCTGTACATCAGATATGCATATGAGTTCTTCTGAATGAGTCCTTTACATGTGCAGGTTGGTGTATAACTAGACATAAACATGTTATAAACTAACCTGGTGAATCTCCTGCACATGCTCCAGCAGTCATCACCAGCCTGGCTACCACATCCAAGCCAGTGGCAAGTTTGAGGGTTCACTCCAGGGCCCCAGACAGCATTACTAGGCTCTCTTCCATCTCTGTGAGTAGCTTCTGTATTGGCTGGCCACTTCTTGTGGTGGATCTGCTCCTGGAAATCCCCTGTGCCTTGATCTTGACATGTGGTATCATGATGATACCTGTGATTCACATGTCCTAGTATACTATTATGGCAGCCCACAGCACTGATGTTGTGCACCACTCGCTACCAACATCTGGTCCCAGAAAGCCTTATCCAGTTCACCTTTTTTAAGGATACAAATGCCATGTGCTCATAGCACCTACAAAGATACCTCTGTGAGAACATTTTCAGCCTTTTCTGTTCACTTTGGCCCACGACAAGACATTTACACCTGTGGGTTACACATATGAATCAATGTCACAATGTCAGTGTTGCAACAGGTGGCAACTCACTTTTAGTTCAAAATATTGCTAGTTCTATTCCCACACAGCAGTTAGATAGATTGTTGACACCAGAGGCATAGATAGCGTTCACAGTGCCTGCAGTTATTCTCTGAACTGGTGCCCCACCTCCATAGCACTTCATTTGAAGAGCAAAAAAAATGTCCATTCTACTGTTTTACATAATAAAATTCTATAGCCAAATAAATGTCCCCCTCCCTGCCCATTGCTCTTCATGGGAAGAGCTAAAAAAGAGGTCTCCTTCACTCTGGTAGACTTTCTAAGCCAGCTAGAACATACCTTTTTCCAGCTCTTCAATGGAAGACAAGAAAAAGGTCTACTTTCCTTCTCTGGCTTTCCAAGCCAGATACACACCCGTCCCTGCCCCAGCTCTTTAGAGGAACACCAAAGAAAAAAAAAAGCCTCCATACAGGTTTTGTATGAAGCAAATGGAAAAAGTCACAGTCTTTCCCCTACATAAGGGTGGACCTCCCACAGACCCAGGCAATTATAGACCCATAAGTCTGACCAGCCTCATATGCAAAACCATGGAGAGACTTATCATGGAATTAATAAAGCAGGACATAGGGAACCTCCACACTGTACCTGTCTCAGTTTGGATTCATCACAGGCAGGCCAAGCTTACTCAACCTGGTGAAATTTTTTGAAAAGTCACCAAAGCAATGGATGAAAGCAAACTAGTACACAATGCATACCTCAACCTGGTCAAAGCTTCTGACACAATTCCCAACTCAGGCATAGTAGAAAAGCTAAATAACATGTGAATAAAGCCCTATATCACCTGCTGGATTACCAATTGGCTCACAGGTAGGACTCAGATAATCAAAATAGGGGAAGTTACCTCCACAAAGACACCAGTCACCAGTGGAGTCCCCTAGGGTTCACTGCTGGGACCTCTCCTATTTGGCTTCTACTTTTCTGAAGTAAAAGCCAATATCAAATGGCTTTGTCTGACTAAATTTGCAGATGACTGCACACTAGCAGCAGTAATTGAATCCCAAAATGACGTAGCCATCCTGCAGGAAAGTTTACCTCAAATACATAACTGGTGCCAAAATCATGGAGTGAAACTATGTGTAATTTGGGAAGTCATCTCCCCCACGGAAGTACCACATCGACTATACTCCTCTAAAAGTTGACCCAATTGTATGGGATTTGGGTACTTATAACCAACCTGTGTCTATTGTTGTAAGAAAGTCCATTCATATTGCACAGCTTATAAACAAAAGGATTGTGTCCAGCTCTAGGGACGTCATTGTCCGTCTTTATTCAGACCCCATTAGGCCAATCATTGAATATAATGTCCCCTTTGACATGTATCTGTCCAGACACAAGCAACAACTGGAACACCCACAGAGATACCTTACTAAAATGATATAAGGCCTAAACAATGTGTCCTACATGTACCATCTCAAAGCCCTATCACTATACTCAGTATCCTACAGGCTGCTAAGAGATAAGCTGTGTCTGGCATACAAGGTATCCTCTGACCCAGTACTGATGGATTTACTGCACATTAGCAAGTCAAATGGCATCAGCAATACTCAGTTTGTGGATCTAAACCTCTTCTGCAACACCAACATAATGGTTTGGAGGGACAGGTATATCTTGCAGAGGATACTACTGCTGTTGAACAGACTCCCCATTCACACAAAACAATGTTCATCCTTGTCAATTTTAAGCGCAACGTAGATCTATGGGTGCCAAACAGAAAATTTACCTCAGAGCTGTGCATTGTACTATTAATGGACAGAGGCAGCTCTTAAATGCTTTATCCCATTCATGGGTCCCCTCAGTTATCTATGGTATGATCCCAGTTATTCTCATTAGGGGTAATATGTAATTATTGACCATGGGATGGGTAAGGTCAGCCTATAACCAAATGGGATAGGTTACTTCAAGCACAAAAAGGAAAACTGGCTAGGTTTAAAATGGCCTGCAAGGGAAGCCAACCTAGTACTTACCTATGAAAAAACCAAAAGCATCATTTATAGTAATCAGCTTGATGGTGATACAGCTTACCCCGCAGAAAGTGCTAATACACTGAACTGGCATTCATAAATGTTGGTAGAGAAAGAAGAATGCAGGAAGTGCAATTCACAATAATGACCCCTAATATCTTGTGCCCAAGCAGCTACCCCTTTACGCCTACCTTACCACACTACTGGCTAATGCTACATTCCTGAATGTGTTGTTTTTCAGATGAGATGTTAAACCAAGGTCCCATCTGCTTGAGTTGGTGGTAGCTTAGGAGGATGTAAAAGATCCCATGGCAGCTGTTGAAAAGAGTAGGTGTATTTTATTTATATCCAAGAATAACTCTTATTTACAAAATATTTACATATTTATACATATTTATAAATGTACAAAAAATATAGACATTGGTTCATATGTTCATAGGTGTGTACTAGGCTAATGGCCCTGGAGCCTTTAGAAGCCTAGCCCAAACAAATTGCCCAGGCACCGTGCCACCTGATGTTAGTTCACAGTACCCCTATCCAGTAGGGCAACTGGAGTGATCCCTGGGGTGAACTTTCTGTTACCCATCCACTCGTCAACATTTCTCTTGAAGAGGGCCAGCAAGGTGCTCTGCTTGACATGAATGGGAAGCATATTCCAGAGTATGGGCAGTCTTTGTGAGATGAACTTGTCCCTCCAGCATGTTCTGTTAATTGTGGTAATGAGGTTGTGATCTCTGGAGCGTGTGGCATGGGGGGATTGGGATTTCTTTAGGTGTAGCATTTCAAGTAGGGCTGGGTTGGACATGGCTTTGTAAGTCAAGCAGAGATCCTCTCTAAGTAGACAATAAGATACTGAGAACAGCTGAAGTTTCTTGAGTCTGTCCATGTAGGACATGTGTTTAAGGCCTAGGATCCTTTTTGTGAGGTACTTTTGTGGCATCTCCAGCTGTTGTAGGTGTCTGGTCAGGTACATGCCAAATGGGGCATTATATTCAATGACTGTATAATGAAGGATGAGTAGTGAGGGAAAATGACTTATTTCTTCCTGGATGCAAAATCTTTGGTTATAAGATGTGCCACATAGAAGGACTTTCTGACCACAGTGACAATGTGGTGGTCAAAGGTGAGGTGGCTGTCAACCTGGGTGCCAAGATCTCTTATGACCCCTTTAGTGTTCAGTGGGCTCCCATCAACATAGTAATTTGCAGGAACTGAGTTTTTTTCCAAAGGGATGATAATGCATTTTTTGGCATTAAGCTTCAGGTCATGGTTCCAACACCAGTATTTGGTCTCAGAGAGGCCATTTTGTAGGATGTTTGCATCACTTGGGGAGCTGCTAATGACTCCTATTTGCAGTCATCAGTGAACTTGGTCAGCCAGAGTCTTTCTGAGTTGGCCTGGACTTCTGAGAAGTAGATGCCAAACAGGAAAGGGCCCAGAACCAAGCCCTGTGGGACTCCACTCATGACTGGTCGACAGTCTGACTTGGAATCTGCAGCTTTCTCTCTGTGGGTCCTGTCTGTGAGCCAATTTGCAACCCACCTAGTGATGTAAGGATTTATGCCTAGTTTGGTGAGTTTATCAATGATACCAGAGTGGGGAATGGTATCAAAGGCCTTGGCCAGGTCGAGGTAGGCTGTTTGCACTGCCTTACCCTCATCCACAGCCTTGGTGACTGCCTTGAAGAAGTCAACCAGGTTAAGCAGGCAGGATCTCTCATTGACAAAGCCAAACTGTGTGGGGTCAAGAGTTTGGAGATTGCCTATATCTTTGTTAAGCAGGTCCATGATGATGTGTTCCATAGCTTTGTATACCAGACTCCTCAGGCTAATGGGGTGATAGTTACCAGGGTCTGTAGTTGTTCCCCCTTTATGGAGTGGGATGACTGTAGCAGTGCACCATTCATTAGGGACATAGCCTGAGGTAAGGCAGTGATTGAACAGGGCACACAGATGTGGTGTCAGTTCATTTTGTAGCTCATGTAGGATGCAGCCAGGGATATTATCAGGTCCCATGGATGCTTTGGACAATGCAGCTTTTACCTGTGCTGCAGAAATGGTGGGTACCAGGCTTTCTTCTGGTATTGTGATAGGGCCCTTGGTGGGAGAGAGGGGTAAGCACTGAATTTGTCACCCAGTATGGTGGCTATATTTGTTGGCTCAGTATAGGAGGTGCCATTGTGCAATAACTCAGAGCAAATCTGGATATTGCCTTGGAGGTTTTTGATATAGCTATAGAAGGCTTTGTGGTTGTTTTTGGTGTTAGGCACAATTCTGACTTCATAGCTGGCTTTAGAGGATTTGATGAGGGATCTCAGCTTTTTGTTGAGACTAATAAGGGAGGTTTTCCAGTCTTGTGACTTCATTTTCTTCTGCAACAGTTTCTTCCTTCTATTGTAGAGTTTATTGATGGCTGGGGACCACCAGATTGGCTTCCTTTTTTTGGAGGAGAGTGTCTTAGTTCTATTTGTTATGGCAAGGTCCATGCATTTGTGTACATGCTTGTACAGTGTATTGGTGTATGATTCAGCAGTCATGTAGCTATTTTCCATTGGCATGGGTGCTGAGAAGTTAGCCCCCTCTGTTTTTAAGAGCCCAAAGTCAGCTTTAGAGAAGTTTTTCAGGGTGGTCATCTTAGTGGTGGTTGTAGGTGAGATGAAGATTTCCATGGTGATCAGTCTGTGGTCGGATTTAACCAGGGAGAAATTGACTATAGGTATAGAACAATGGTCCCCTATTTTGGTGATAACCAGGCTGAGGATGTTTCTTCCTCTATGGGATCAAAATGAGCTGGTCCAGGGCATTGGAATTGATAAATTCCAGAAAGCATTGGGCCTGTACATTAGTACTTGAATAGTTTTCCCAATTGATAGAAGGGTAGTTGAATTCACCCAGTATGAAAGTATTCGATTGGACCTTGATAGATTTCAGGGTGCTTAAGAACTTGGAGTGAGAGTCTAGGGACATGCTTGGGGTTCTGTAGCAGGCTATGACTTGTATTGCCATCTTTCGCCGTGTTAGTTGTACTTGAAGTATCTCAGATGTGTTATGCTGGGCTACTAGTATAGAGGTGTATGTATCCTTTAAAAATATGGAGACACCACCACCTTTGGAGCTTCCAGCCATATTCTAGGGGCCAAAAGGTATGGAATGAGTTGTAGCCTGGGAGCACAGGGGTGCTTTCTGCCTCTTTAAACCAGGTCTTCGTTACAGCACAGATGTCGGCATTCTCCATTTTGAGGAGAGCTTTGGGTGAGTGCATCTTGAGATTTAGACTTCTAGCATTGAGCAGCATGACCCTCAGATTGCATTTGTTTGTATCTGTTATGGTGGAATTTTGGTCTTTGGAACACTGCCTAAAAAGGCACTATAGGGGTTGGAAGAGCCTTAGCCAGTACCCGGAACCCCTGGGGTGACAGATGCAGGCCATCTCTGGCAAAGCATCGAGGTCTGTTTTTTCATGTCATCTCAGGTAGACATATACTGGATCCCCTTAGAATAACACCAGAAACTTAGCCAATTGTTGAAGTCAATCATTTTCTGCTCATACTGTGATATCATTCTGGGTGATGGTAGAATACTGCTCATGGCTAGGGTCATACCTGCCTGGGCCACATAATCCAATAGTTTCATCACATCTCTTTTCATGTAGTCCAGGGAGGTACGTCTCAGGTCATTCACACCCACATGGGCAATGGCTGAGTCATATTTGTACTTGTTGTGGAGTGACCCGAGTGCATGTGTTATGTGGTGGATCCTGGCACCTAATAGGCAACTGACTGTCACCTTCTCCTTCTTCAACCTAGTGAGTGGGACATCAGTGTGCCTCACAATTGAGTCTCCTATGATTAGTACATTGAGCAAAGTGTTTTGCCTTAAGGGCTTAGGTTGAGGGTCACACTGTGGTGGTGAGCTATGTTTTCTGTGGTTGGTGTTGTGTTGTGGTGGTTGAGTGCATTTCTGTCTCAGGGGTCTCTGTTGTATGGGTAAATTTTTATTGAGAGCCTCCGCGAAGGTGGGTGTATGTTTCATGTTTCTATGTGTGCGTTGTGATGGTTGGTGTTTTGGCGGGCTATGTGTTCTATGTAGTGAGTTGCAGGTGTTGACCTTCTCCTCTTGACCAGCTAGTCCAGTCTTGGTTGGAGCATGCACTGCTTCCAGTTTGGTGATATAAGTGCATCTCTCACATGTATAAGTGTTGGGAGGTAGGAGGAGAGGGTTGCCTGTGTACATTAGGCAGTTGCTACACTGTTTCAGAATGCCCAATTGCACCAGGTTAGCAGAAGAAAGTATACGAAGTTGCCCTACAATCATACTAGGAGGGGTGGTCATAACTAATAAGTACTGGTGCTGTTACTACATAGGAACAGCTAGTGCTGATAGGACTTAAGTGTGCTACAATAAATGCTACAAAAGCTTGTTAAAGTGCTAGCTGATTAGGCTAATTGAAGTGCAAGAAATAAAAGAAGAAGCACATTCTAAGGGAAAAATTGCAGAGCAGACTTTCTGGCACCAGTAATAGTTTACCTCAGCTGAGCACTGCTGTGCGGTGCACAAACCCATGCAAACACAGGCTTTTAAACCAGAATGTTGAAAGGGATGGATAAACTACAATTTCTGCACCAGAAACCACTCCTATTGTAGAAGATAAGCTACCTAGTGCTTACCACTCCCACTGATAGTCTAGAAGGCTTCCCTCCAACACAGAAAGGTTTGGGAGGCTCAGAAACTTACAAAACAGTCTTGGATACAGAAAATCTGTATGTGGACTAGACTAGTTACAGGAAAGATAGGAAACAAGCTTAGAATTTTTTTTTAGTTTTTACAGAAAAGCAGTTAAAACAGTAGCAAAAACACTTTAAATGCAGTACAACCTAGCACACTTGAGTGTGTAGCAATATTAAGGTAATACAGTTTAAATAAATGCAGATAAATTAAAAATGACAAAAAGCAAGTGCAGAGAGCAATAAATTATTTAAAAATCAAAATGGAGGCACATAGAGTATCTCTTTCTGTTTACACATATTAATAATTTCCTATAATCATACAGAATTGTTATCCCTATTAGATCCCCACTCCTTTTTCCATAACCACCATCTGATTTTACTTAATATTGTTGTCAAAATCAATTTACAATTAAACATAATTTCATATAGTCTTTCATTCCATATAACCCATTTAACCTAAAATAACTTTGCAACTATTTTTAACATATTATTTACTTCTATTCTTAGGTTTGTTTGTGTCTTTCGGCTGTTAGGGGTCGCCACAGCGGAACTCCGGTCCGCTAATGATTGGTAGTGGATTTTTGCTTACCGGGTTACCAGCCCTGGCACACAACTTTCAACAAAGGCATGTCCCATTCACGTATGCCTCCACACAGAAGATGCTCTAGCTGAGAATCGAAAGGGACAACGTCTTGCTATGAGTCGACAATGCTACCGCCGCACCACCTTCTTATAATATCCATATTTAATCATTTTCATGTTTTATTTTAGCCACTTATTTTATATCTTAAAAATACTCTTTACATAGTTTTCCCCATATTTTTTTTACTCTTTTACATTTCAAAAATGCATGTTCTGTAGTTTCTTCTTCTTGACAATGTAAATGTATTCTATCACCTTTCTTTTTATATGGCATATTTCCTTTTATTGGCAATTTATCTATTACCATCCATCCATTACCCCTTTCCCCTATTTTTGCACATGGGGTTGGAGTGTTACTTCAACAATGACAGTCATCTAGAATCATGGTTTATATCACCGGCTAGCTAGGCATGCTGCGGTGATTCTTCCACACCACAGACTTGCATGCACAGAATGCATCCCAGCTGAGAATTGAAACAGGCAACCTCTTGCTGTGAGGCAACAACACTATCAGCTGTGCCACTGTGCTGCCCACTGTGACATTCTACTTTCTGATTGCACCATTTGCTTTGTATTTTTATAGATTAAATTTTTTCATCTGTTATATTTTCCTGTGGTTTTACATAGTAATGTTTTATCATTACATTCTTATACCACACTTTTCATTCTCTTTCTATATTATCAGTTTTTATTTTACACAAAAATATTTTTTCTTGGTAACATTTTATTTCTTCATTTATGCAATCTTTTTCTCTTTTACCCTTTTTTACCATACCCCCCAAATTTATCATACTTATAGTTATACAATTTACTACTAATCTTTCATCTTTTTCATTTATCCACTGTAATGTTGTTGTTGTGTCTTTCGGCTTTTCCCGGTTAGGGGTCGCCACAGCGGAACTCCGGTCCGCTAATAATTGGCAGTAGATTTTTACATGCCGAGTTGCCGGCCCTGACGCACAGCCTTCAAAGAAGATACGCCCATTCATGCATGTCTCCACACAGAAGATGCTCTAGCTGAGAATCGAACATGACAACATCTTACTGTGAGGCGACAACGCTACCGCAGCACCACCACCACACTGTAATGTGTTGTGCAAATTCAATGAAGTAGAATATACCACTGGGTTAATTAACCCTAACCCCCCTTCTTTATTTACATACAAAACTCCTCTTTTTATTGGGTTTAATCTCAAACCCCATATAAATGAAAGAAATATCTGCAATAATTACTTTTCAAATACTGTTGGCAAAATAAATGCACTTACTCAGTATGCTATTTTACCCATCAGTACTGAATTTATCAAATAAACACTTTTGATTGAATAATTTATATGTTCACCATAAAAATGGGTTTATTTTATTTCTTCTATTGTTTTCCCCATTAAATTGTACTTACATCTTTATTCGCA
This sequence comes from Protopterus annectens, assembly GCF_019279795.1. NCBI lineage: Eukaryota > Metazoa > Chordata > Ceratodontiformes > Protopteridae > Protopterus > Protopterus annectens. Next base: position 980,050,561 of record NC_056733.1, on the reverse strand, counting down.
AATTTTATACCTGACACTGAAGTTTTATTCATTGTGAAATACATAACCTCTATCTTAACTATAGCACCTAAACTTTTACTTTTCTCTTTATTTAAAGTGATCCGTATCACCTCTAGACACTCATTTGTACAAATTACTTCTTTTATCCACATTTTATTTTTTGCAATTATTATCATTTTATCTGCATATGTTAACAGAATTGGAATTCTTAACCCTTCAGGTGTTGGATACCCCATCTCCTTCAGTTTGTAATTTTTTTTCACATACTCTCAAATTCATAACTAATGCAAAGAGTATATAACTCCTTTGACATCCCTGTCATACACCACTTTTCATATGTACCTCTTGGCTTAAACAGCTATTTACATATATTTTTACTTTATTATTGCTATATGCTAACATAACCCAGCCACTGGGGATGCACAAGCCAGTGCATTTCTTTATGCCGGTCCCAAGCCCAGATAAATGGGGAGGGTTGCGTGAGGAAGGGTATCCGGCATAAAAATTCTGTCACATCACTTATGGCGCAAAAATTTCATATTTCCATACTGGATCGGTTGAGGCCCAGGTTAACAACAACTGCCACCAGTACTGTTAGCCAACAGGGTGCTGGTGGAAATTGGGCTACTGTTGGCCGAAGGAGAAGAGGAGGGCGAAGGTATGCCCGAAGGCAGGAAGAGAGGAGGAAGGTTAGGAGTGTAGCAGTGAGGGTAGGAACTTTGAATGTTGGCAGTATGACTGGTATAGGAAGAGAGCTAGCTGATATGATGGAGAGAAGGAAGGTTGATATATTGTGCGTGCAAGAGACCAGATGGAAGGGAAATAAGGCCAGGTGTTTAGGAAACGGGTTCAAATTGTTCTATCATGGTGTGGATGGCAGGAGAAATGGGGTAGGGGTTATACTAAAGGAACAATATGCCAAGAGTGTTTTAGACGTGAAGAGAGTGTCTGACAGAGTGATGTTTATGAAGCTCGAAATTGATGGTGTAATGATGAATGTTGTTAGTGCATATGCTCCACAAGTTGGGTGTGCGATGGATGAGAAAGAGAAATTTTGGAGTGAGTTGGATGAAGTTGTGGTGAGTGTACCCAAGGGTGAGAGACTAGTGATTGGAGGGACTTTAATGGGCATGTTGGTGAAGTGAACAGAGGTGATGAGGAAGTGATGGGTAGGAATGGTGTTAAGGAGAGGAATGCAGAAGGTCAGATGATTGTGGATTTTGCGAAAAGGATGGACATGGATGTGGTGAATATGTATTTTAAGAAGAGGGAGGAACATAGGGTGACGTACAAGAGTGGAGGAAGATGCACACAGGTGGATTATATCCTATGTAGGAGGGCCGGTCTAAAGGAGATTGGAGACTGTAAAGTGGTGGCAGGGGAAAGTGTAGTTAAGCAGCATAGAATGGTGGTCTGTAGAATGACGTTGGTGATCAAGAAGAGGAGGAGGAGTGTGAAAGCAGTGCCAAGGATTAAATGGTGGAAGTTAAAAAAGGGTGATTGTGAAGTGGAGTTTAGGGAAGAGTTAAGACAGGCACTGGGAGGCAGTGGAGAGTTACCGAATAGCTGGGTAACTACAGCAGAACTAGTAAGGGAGACTGCTAGAAAGGTGCTTGGTGTGACATCTGGACAGAGGAAGGAGGACAAGGAGACCTAGTGGTAGAATGAGGAAGTACAGGAGAGTATACAGAGGAAGAGGCTGGTGAAGAAGAAGTGGGATTGTCAAAGAGATGAAGAAAGTAGACATGAGTATAAGGAGATGAGGCGCATGGCAAAGAGAGAGGTGGTGAAAGCGAAGGATAAGGCATATGGAGAGTTGTATGAGAGATTGGACACTAAAGAGGGAGAAAAGGACCTGTACCAATTGGATAGACAGAGGGACAGAGCTGGGAAAGATGTACAGCAAGTAAAGGTGATAAAGGATAGTGAGTGAAAGGTACTCACAAGAGAGGAGAGTGTGTTGAGTAGATGGAAAGAGTATTTCGAGAGGCTGAGGAATGAAGAGAATGAGAGAGAGAGAAGGTTGGATGATGTGGGGATAGTGAATCAGGAAGTGAAACAGATTAGCAAGGAGGAAGTAAGGACAGCTATGAAGAGGATGAAGAATGGAAAGGCTGTTGGCCCAGATGACATACCAATGGAAGCATGGAGGTGCTTAGGAGAAATGGCAGTGGATTTTTTAACTAGATTGTTTAATGAAATTTTGGAAAGTCAGAGGATGCCTGAGGAGTGGAGAAAAAGTGTTTTGATACCCATCTTTAAGAATAAGGGTGATGTGCAGAGCTACAGTAACTACAGAGGGATAAGATTGATCAGTCACAGCTTGAAGTTATGGGAAAGAGTAGTAGAAGCTAGGTTAAGAAGGGAGGTGATGATTAGTGATCAGCAGTATGGTTTCATGCCAGGAAAGAGCACTACAGATGCAATGTTTGCTCTGAGAGTGTTATTGGAGAAATACAGAGAAGGTCAGAAGGAGTTGCATTGTGTCTTTGTAGACTTGGAAAAAGCATATGACAGGGTGCCTAGAGAAGAGTTGTGGTATTGTATGAGGAAGTCGGGAGTGGCAGAGAAGTATGTAAGAGTGGTTCAGAATATGTACGAGGGTAGTGTGACAGTGGTGAGGACTGCAGTGGGAGTGACAGATCCGTTTAAGGTGGAGGTGGGATTACATCAAGGATCAGCACTGAGTTCTTTCTTATTTGCAGTGGTGATGGACAGGTTGACAGATGAGATCAGACAGGAGGCCCCGTGGACTATGATGTTTGCAGATGACATTGTGATCTGTAGTGAGAGTAGGAATCAGGTTGAGGAGACTGGAGAGGTGGAGATATGCTCTAGAGAGCAGAGGAATGAAGGTCAGCAGGGCTAAGACAGAATATATGTGTGTAAATGAGAGGGAGGGTAGAGGAATGGTGAGGATTCAGGGAGTAGAGTTGGTAAAGGTGGACGAGGTTAAGTACTTGGGATCAACAGTTCAGAGTAATGGTGAATGTGGAAGAGAGGTGAAGAAGAGAGTACAGGCAGGGTGGAATGGGTGGAGAAGAGTGTCAGGAGTGATTTGTGACAGACGGGTACCAGTAAGAGTGAAAGGGAAGGTCTACAAGAGGGTAGTGAGACCAGCTATGTTCTATGGGTTGGAGACAGTGGCATTGACAAAAAGGCAGGAGTCAGAGCTGGATGTGGCAGAGTTAAAGATGTTAAGATTTGCACTCGGTGTGACTAGGATGGATAGGATTAGGAATCAGTATATTAGAGGGTCAGCTCATGTTGGACAGTTTGCAGACAAAGCAAGAGAGATGAGATTGCATTGGTTTGGACATGTGCTGAGGAGGGATGATGGGTATATTGGGAAAAAAAGATGCTAAGGATGGAGCTGCCAGGTAAGAGGAAAAGAGGAAGGCCTAAGATAAGGTTTATGGAGGTGGTGAGAGAGGACATGCAGGCGGTTGGTGTGACAGAGCAAGATGCAGAGGATAGGAAGAAATGGAAAGAGATGATCCGCTGTGGCGACCCCTAATGGGAAAAGCCGAAAGATGATGATGATGATGATGATGATGATTACTATATGCTAACATACATAATTTTGTAACTTTCTCACTTATATTATATTCTTTCATTATTACCCATAAGATTTCATGTCCAATCATGATTTTTGCTTCTTTTTTTCTATTCATAATATCATCCACAATTTTTCTATCATTAAAAATTCTTGACAAGCCTTCCCCTTTATACCATATATACTATCTTCCTTAATATTTTCCATTCTAGTTTCAAATCCATTTTTTTATTATGTTCATAACGATCTTATAATCATTATTATTCGATACTCTTGTCCTGCAGTTTTTCAATTGTTTTCTATCTTCCTTCTTCCACATGAATTTAAGTATTCTTCTACATAATTATTTGTACATAAAACCTTCATTTAACTATTCACTCAAAATCTTAAACAAATATATATTTTTTGCCAATCCCTTAAATTTTTATACATTCCATACCCTATTCTATATTTACTTGTCCTAATCCTTTATCTAGCTTATTTAAAGAAATCTTTGTTGACTTTCCCAGTCAACAAATGTTAAAAAAAAAAAATCTTTTCCAACTCTTTATTCTCTTTTTCTGTTACCTTTTTACTTTCTATGTTTTTCACTACTTTCTTATTTTCTTTAAACATTTATTGTACATATTATACTACACTATTCATAATTTTACCAAGTTTTTATATTTCTCTTTTTATAATTTTTATTTCTCTCATTACACTGTCATCTTCTGTTACTAATCTGTTTATGTAACTCGATACGTCTTCTTTTTCCTTTTAAAAATATCTTTGTTTATATAACAATTCTTGTATTTTCTTGATTTCTTTCTTATAATAATTTTTCTTTGTCAAAGTACTTTCTATCATTAAATTCTAAATATTCCAATGCATCTTTATATGTTCTTTTATATTTTTCTTTCTCTACTTTTCTCACATAATATTGCCACTATAAAGTATTTCCTTAAATATCAGCCACCATTGAGACCAATGTTTATAAAATGTTCTGATAGTAATATGATCTTTCCACAACTGTATTGCTAATGTCTTTCCTTCTTCATTTCACACTTTTTCATTTATCATTTTATTCCTTTGCATATTTTTATGCATTCCTTGTTTTCCTTTATCTCTAGACATATTGGAAGATGTGATGAAAGTAGATACTGCCAGCAAAGCTAGCTGGAATTTTGTAAATAATTATATGTCATTGGTGAATATTGAGATGATTTATACAAGATTCCCGTGTTACAAATGTATTAGAAATGTATGTCATGTGTATATCAAACTGCTCTGTACAGATGTTTGTGTTGAAAAGGCATTTGTAAAAATGTGGTGTTTAAAATGTATCTACAGTGTGCCCTACTAGAAGAGAACAGAAATGTACATACACTATTGTAACTGTTTAAATGTATATATTTTAACAGTGGAAACTGGGATACTGGATGTAAACCTCAGTCTAGTAAACTTTAGAAAAATATCTGAAATTAAATTACTTTATAGGACATAATAAAGAGGCTACCTCTCAAGTTTTCAATGCAGCTAGAGACACAAGGTCTGTACTAGGAGGCTTTCTGCATTGTCCTTGGAGTGAACTAATTGCTATTCTTGAAAGCATGAAGGAATGCAATTGTTTTATGACTTTCAGGATCTGCCAAAGATCTGAAGAAAAGCCCTTGTCTGTATATTTTTACAGGTAGATGCTAAATACTTCCAGTTTCTAGCAATGGGAGTTTTGGCCTGGGAACTAGAAGTCAGATGACCAGAACTGTGTCATTCTGCAAGCTATCCCAGCAGTAATATTTTAGATATTAATTTGAGAAGTCTCCTAGTGAGACAGAGGATTCTGTATTTAGTCTTGGACCTGACAAGAACCATTCACCACAACATCGGCCTTGCTCTAATGAAGTAAGTTTCTAGGGAACAGTATAACTCTCTTAGATACAGTCAGGAATAGAGTAAAGCTTAGTTTAGATGTTTTTTCTTTATTTGTGTGAGACTGTACTGCAATGTTATTTTAAATATTTCCTGTGGTTTTGAACTCGATTTCACTGTGAGTATATATTTAGTATTGTCTTGTTCTTTTATTATTTATTATTAAATATATTTAAACCTTTCATTGTAGCTGATCTGTGTAGAGATATTTAAGTTTTGATAGTACTTGCATATTTACTTGGTGACACTGTGTGGGCCACTCCTAATAGCCTTACTATTGGTCAAACTACCATTTGTATTAGTATTAATATTACACAGTAAAATTGGACACCCTTTGTTAAGGGCCCTAAAGTAGCTGATAAGGACTGTCTGGTGGCAGTTGTAACTACCTTATAGTCTGGGCAGAAGGGGGCATAGCTAGTAAACCTGTGCCAGCCTTTCCCAGGGGTGTGTGTGTGTGTGTGTGTGTGTGTGTGTGTGTGTGTGTGTGTGTGTGTGTGTGTGTGTGTGTGTGTGTGTGTGTGTGTGTGTGTGTGTGTGTGTGTGTGTGTGTGTGTGTGTGTGTGTGTGTGTGTGTGTGTGTTTGTTTGTGTGTTTGTTTGTGTGTGTGTGTGTGTGTGTGTGTGTGTCTGTGTATAAATCAATTTATTTATTTTATTTTATTTTACATTTGTTGACCGGGCTAGTCTAGCTGGATATATGTCCATTTTCAGTAGAGGCCCAGGGAGATAAGCTCCAAACAGTTTAAAATAATTTCTCATCAAAAGTAGTACATGTTTATAATGCAAATACATTCACAGTACAGGAGATAAACAAACTTTAACTGGTCACATATTAATAATGCTTAAAATGTAGTGTATTAGACTTGACTTAGTAGAAATACAGTTACAAATAAGTATTCAGAAAGAAAAATAGCATAATGTACAGCAAGTGTAGATAAAAAGAAAGTTAAGAGAAGTAGTAGTTACGTAATATGTCTAGTAGTAAAACATGTCCAATAATTAAAAAACATTTTTTTTGATACAGTAGTAAGTAATACTATGATGAAGAAGTGGATCATTAGGTGTTAAGATGAAGTAAAATCATGGTTGAGAAGGTAGGGTTGAGTCAAGTAGCAAGAGCTAGCTGGTCAGTCAGGGTTTGTACATGGGCACATCCAATGTGTTTTGAGGAAGAGCTTTAGGTTCTTTTTAAAAAGGGTTATAGAGGGGAGTGTAGAAAGTTTGGAGGGAAGCAGGTTCCAGGTTTTTCTGACAGTATTAGAGAAGAGAGAGTCACTGGCCTTATTGTTTGCTTTGTTGATATTTACAAGAAGATTTTGTGAGGATCTAAGAGATTTCATGTTATGGTAGGGGTGAATAAGAGTAGATAGTATGGGTGTTTTGGCAGGTTGTTAAAGTATCTTATGGGTGATGGCTAGTTGATTAAATTTCAGCTGCTGTTGTAATTCAAGCCACCCTAGTTGCTTTAGATTAATACAGTGGTGGGTTCTGAAGGGGTTACCTGTGGCAAACCTGACTATATTGTTGTAGAAGAGTTCTATTTTCTTAAGGTTATTTTTTGAGAGATTGGTGAATATGGGTGAAGCATAGAGAAGAGTAGAGATTAGCTGGGAGTGGGCAATAGTTATTCTAGTTGCAGGAGTGAGGAAGGGTTTGATTCTGTAAAGAGAGACTATTTTTTTATTAATAGTTTTCAAAGTGTTGCTGATATGGGTGTTGAAGTTAAGGTTGTTGTCTATGGTGATACCTAGCAGTTTGGTAGTAAGATCTTGGGATATAGGTGTACCATTTTTAGATGATATAGTGAAGTCTATTTGGGGGGATTTGCTAGTAGGTGTGAAAAGGAGAAGTTTAGTTTTTATTGGGTTAAGTAAGAGACAGCATTGTGTAAACCATTGTTCTACAGAGTTAAATGTGTGTTGTGTCAGGGTGTGAAGTTCAGACACAGATGTGGCTGAGCAAATAAGTGTGGAGTCATCTGCGTATTGTATGTATGTAGCTTGGAGAACTACTTGGTGAAAGTCATTGATGAATAAAGTAAACAGGAGGGGGCCCAGTATGGACCCTTGAGGGACACCAATGTTAACAGGTAGATGGGTAGAGAGAGTGGAGTTCCAGAGTGCAGCTTGATGTCTATTATTTAAGTAGGACTGGAACCATTTTACAGCTAGTGTGTCAAGTGACAGAGATTTAAGAATATGTATGAGTATTTGGTGATTAACCATGTCAAAAGCCTTGGACAGGTCTAAGAAAAGTGCAGAGGAAAGCATGTTAAGGTTACGGTTTTTGTTGATGGTGTCTGTAAAGGAAAGGAGGGCAGTGGTAGTGCTATGGGAAGGTCTGAAACCATGTTGGGTATTGGTAGGCAAGTTATTATGGAGAAGGTGGTCAAGCAGTTGCTTGTGGATACACCTTTCCATAATCTTAGATAAGGGAGAGAGTAGGGCTATGGGATGATAGTTGGAGAGTTCAGTGGAATTTCCACCCTTGTGAAGGGGAATAATATGGGAAACTTTCCAGAGTTTAGGGACATACCCTTCAGTGATGGTTCTATTGATTAGTATGGAGATAGGGTAAGCTATGGATTTGGCTGCTAACTGTAAGTATTCTGCGGGTAGTAAGTCAGCAGAGGGAGTGCATGGTTTGAGTTTTTGGATAAGGGAGAGAATATATGCTGTTGGGACAGGTTGGAAGAATAATGGATGTGGTGGGTTTGAGTTAGAATTGGATATAGTTGTGTTATGACTAGAGAGCTGACTGGCAAGAGTTTGAATTGCTTCGGTGAAAAAGGTATTAAAGGCATTAGCTGTTTGCTTGGGATTCTCCTTGTCAGTGCCTTGTGGGTTGGGTGTGATAGATTGACCAGGCTGTAGTAATTGCTTAATACTTGCCCAGAACTTTTGTGGATTATTATGTTGGGTTTGTTGAGACTATAGGTAATAGTTTTGTTTATCGGACAATATTGCTTTTTTAGTCACATTTCTCAGTTGCTTGTAGTGTTGGTGATCAATAGGGTTTTTAGTTAAGCGTGGTTTATTCCAGATTTTGTTTCTGAGGTGGATTTTTTGCTTAGTTTCTTTAGAGAGCCAAGGAGCAGATTTACTTCTTATTCTAATAGAGCAGGTAGGAGCATGGTGGTTTAGTATGGCTAGAAATTTAGCATTAAAGTAATCAACAGCTTCATCGAGATAAAGGTGTTTTAAGGGGAACCAATTACATGCTTTAAGTTCATTCTGGAATAGATCCAAATTGAAATTTTTCTTGGTTCTAATTGTTCTAGTAATGGGTTGAAAGGGTGGATTGGCTTTGAGCCTGATTATCTAGGTTAGTGAGTGGTCACTTACATCATCAGGGAGGGTACCGGCTTCATAAGTGTGGGGTTGGTAATTAATGAGTATCCAGTCTAAGGTGCTTTCTTTCTTTTTTATTTGTCTTGTTTATTCTAGTAGGGGAGGTAATAGTTTGAGTAAACCCATAGAATATTAATATGGCTAGGAGGGTGTTTGTTGCTGCAAGACTTCCAATCTATGTTGAAATCACTTAGGATTATGGTACCTTGGGGTAGGTTTTGAGATAACCAACACAGGATGTTTTTGATGGTAGAAATGTTATTTCCTGGAGGAACGTAGATGCAGATAATATAGATAGATTTGACTGAGTTTAACTAAAGTTTGGTAATAAGAATCTCAGCATTAGAGTCCTGAGGTGGTTTCTGGTTGAAGGTGGTTATTTGAAAGACAGATTTGAATAAGATAGCTACTTCACCACCTTTCTTGGCTACTCGATCAAGACGTAAGATATTGTAACCAGGTGGGATAACTTCATTGTCTTTAGTTGAAGGTTTTAGCCAAGTCTCTGTTAGACAAATAATATCAAATGAGTAGAGTTCCAAGAGAGCATGGAGTTGTGCTATTTTGTTATTAATGCTACGTGTGTTTAGGTGAGCTATTAAGAGTGAATTGGTTGTTTTTTTTAAGTAGGGGGATGGTAGAGGGGTTTGGGTTGAAGAGTTGAGTGATAGTGGAGGTGTTTGGGCCTGGGTTTGGGTGAATATCTCCATCCTTTAGGGAGAGGAGTAGTATTAGATATCTAGTGTTAGTAGATTTACTTAGAATAAATCAATGTCTTCTGGAATTGGGGAAGTCATATCTAATGTGGGCTATCCTATGGCATTTTGGTAGAAGATAGCTAGGTGAGAATGTAATGTTGACATGGTGAGTGTAAGAGGCTGGAATAGAAGAGGTAGATTGTTTAGTAGGGTAGGGAAGATTTGGATAAACTGGGTGTTCATAGGAGGTTAGCAGGTATGCTAGTATTAAAGGAGGAAGAAGTGAGAGCATGAATAAGGTATGTAGGAGGACTAGAGTGGGTAGTTTGTTCATTGCACTGGTGGATATTAAGGTCTTGCTTTAGGCACAGAGGTAAAGGAGATGTGGTGATATAAGGGAAAAGGGTGTGGTGGGAGAGATAGGGAGTGGTAGAAAAATGGAGGGAAAATAGGTAAGATTGGTTAATGAATATGTGGTTGTGATAGGTGGAATGGAGAAGGGGTGTGGTTTGGTAGGTTTACGTGTAGGACCTCTGTGGGTGGGTGGGAATTGGGGGTAGGGTAGGGGAGCGGAGTGAGCCCGCAGGGCAAACGGAGCAGGTAGAGACAAAATGAATAGAAGTTAGAGAGGAAACTTTCAGCAATGCAGTTAGCTACAGGTTAGAAAGGTAGGACCTGAGTGGGAATGGTCTGAGATAGTACAGGAGTCTAACAAAAAGGAGAGCCAGAGGGGTACAATACTGAAAGGGCAAAAGGTGAGTATGAAGAGGATCAGGTCAAGGACATACGAAATTTGGTGAACTTACAGAGGTAGAACAGAGAGAGGCAGTGAAAGATGGATAGGATGAGGGCAGATCTGGTATTGTAGGTAAGTGTGTAAGGGAGCTAACAGGTGTAGAACTGTGGTAGAAGAGATTTATAGTAAGAGAGGGTTTAGGTAAGTGGAAGAGGTGTGTTGGCTGTTGGGTAGATAGAGAGGAGGGGTTAAGGAAGCTGGCTGCTCAAGCTCACTGCAAACTTTGGAGCCCTGATGCAAGTAGTAGACAGGGGTCTGATTTACAAGGTGGACTTAGTCCATAACATAGTTTCTTTCTTCCTTGATAGAGGGTGCAGAGAAAAGAAGCTGGTAGATGAGGCCACTGGACTTTGGATAGGATTCTTATCTCACCAGGTAGGTAGTGGTTATATTAGGAGCAGGAGAATGTTGAGCTGATTACTGTAGCATCCTTCACTAGGCTTATAAGCATGTACTAGAATGCCTCACTGAAGCCATTTATATTCTTATGTGAAGTGCACCATTGTTTCCTTTGAGACAGCCAGAAAACCTACCCAGTTTGTTCTTCTTTTGGCTTTTCCTGGCTAGGGGTCACCACACTGGAACTCCGGTCCGCTAATGATTGGCAGTAGATTTTTTACGGGTGCCAAGGTGCCAGCTCAATGCCCAACCTTCAATGAAGGCACACCCATTCTACACATGTCTTTTGAACACCACTTGTCCACGGGGAGGACATGCAGACTCCACACAGAAGGCGCTCCAGCCAAGAATCGAACAGTAGAACCTCTTGCTGTGAGGCAACAATGCTACCGCTGCACCACTGCAGCTTCCCAGTATCTGTAATGTACAAGTGTGTAGTCTAAACAAGTCCAATGAATTCTTTGAGCAGCCATCTCATACAATATTGACTGCTTCTCCAGATGGCTTACACAGACTTTGAAGAACAGCTTAACCAGCAGAATATCGCCATTATCTGCAAAACTAACTCAAAAATTCAAGTCACCTCTTGTCCAACCTTCCCTTATGACTGTGAGTTCCACAACTAAACCTCAAATCAAACCTCAAAGAGTGTGTGTGTGTGTGTGTGTGTGTGTGTGTGTGTGTGTGTGTGTGAGCTACTTAGGCAGGGACATGAAGCACTGGTTGGACAGAGAGGGTGCTGGAGGTTTTGACTTGGTCACTCAGCTGAGATCTCAACTCTATAGCTGTGCCATTGGGGAGTCTTATTAGAGAGCTGGAGGAAGAGGGAGAAACCAGCCTCAGACTGACTGTGGTCTCTGTGTGCTCTTAAGGGAAATTGCAGTTGATGCAGAGAGCTGCCTCTGGAAATATTGTGTGTGTACTTGTCATCCTCTCAATGAACATCTACCCAGTGTTGCCAGTGTTGAGAATTGAGGCTCCTTGATTACTGGACCAGTGGAGGGTTGTCACATTTGGTTGGCAGTGGTGGGATCACCACATCACATATTGGGATTCAGTGGTGTGGATATTGAACTGCTGTAGCCTGTAAACAGTGGTCACTAAGGACGGTGTTTGTACTCTCAAGCAGTCACATGGTATATATTCAGAGTTTTATATCACAATAGTTTTATTTATTTTTTGTTAGGCTAGTTAGTCAGGGAGATCAGGCAAGGATGTCAGCAGATGATTATGGCAAGCTGACAAGGAGCCAGTTGGTTGAGATGTGCCAAGCCAAATGACTGTTGCATGGAAACCTGACTAAAGCAGAAGTGATTGCAGCCTTAGTCACAGTTGAATTACAAGCCAGCAACCGAGAGGACAACCAGACTGGCCTTGGGGATGTACATCTCTCAGAAAAGGGACAGTTCAACTTTGTCTCAGAGACTTGAAATCCATCTGGAGTTAAAGAGACTTGAACTGGAGGCCAAACATTGGAATGAGAATCAGCAGAGAAACTGATCACATCTGGAAGATGAAGAAAATGAGAAACTGTGGCTTTTGGAGGCCGAAGAAATTCCAGGCAGAGGCAACATGAAAAGGAGATGCTGATTCTTTGCCAAGGTCATGGAGGTAATGGGGAAGGGAATATCTGAACCCCAGAAGCAATAATGATCAGTAAATTTCTTCCACAATTTACAGAGGGTGATCATTTTGATAGTTTTATTATGTTTGAAAGGGTTTGCAAATAGTATAATATTGACCAAAGAGTCTGGGTGCGGTTCCTGACCCACTTACTCCATGGTAAAGCTGTAACTGCTGTTTCTAAATTGTCTGACAGAATGCTAGCAGTAAGTTGTCTGGAGACAACAAGGGTACAAAACTGTCACAAGAGGTTATATCCTATCTTAGTAGATGGGAAACAGGTCACTGCTAAGAGAGACACAGCCTCTGACCTAACCATTATGAAGCCTGCAATGGTTAAAGAGGAGCAGCACGTGCTTGGGAAGGCTACTCAAGTCATAGCTTTGGGAGGGACTCCATTCCAAATACATTTGGCTTGGGTTCACCTTGACTGGGAGAGTGGAAAAGGAAGCAAACAAGTAGGTGTGTTTGAGGATACCCCTGCAGATGTCCTGACAGGGAATGATTTTGATAATGCAAGTGCCTTGTGTGCATGCAGCTGCACACAATCAGGCTTGGAGACAAGCACTGGGTCTAGTAGCCTAAGGGGGACCCAGACAGACCACACGCTTGAAGCCAGGACTAGTGAAGTGGTTACTTCAGAGATGGAGCTACCCTGTAGCAGTGAGACTGAAGGTGAGCCACAGCTGCTTGGGGGTACTGATGTTCCCTTTGACAGAGTGACTGCAAGGGCAGAGGTGAGTAGTAGTACCCAGGCTGACAGTGAGGCACCGCTGTTGGAGGATACCAGACTTTCTCTGGAGGGGGAGCTGGGAAGGATTAAAAAGAGAGTTGAGACAGGCTCAGCTCTCAGACACTGTCTCTTCTGAGCCAGGCAGAAATTAGAACTGATCAATTAAGGACTCATTCATAAGATAGAATAGGTCACTTAAGGTTAATCAATTGTTAACTGAGGAGGTGGAGCTAGGAACTAAACCCTCTATTTAAGGGGTAAAATAAAACATTTCAGAGCTTTACCAGAAAGGCACATCCAGACTCTGCTACACTTTGCTGTGAAGGAAATGTTAGTTTGCTGTTATTTTTTGTATTTTGTATTACTTTATTGCCTTTCTATATTTTGAATACTGTGGTTTGTTTTCTTTACCTAGTGTTTTACTTGCATTCTGCTTTAACAGCATATTAATACTTCAAAAGAGACCACAGCTCTCTCTCTTCTGAGTCAGGCAGAATTTTTTTTCCACCCTCCCACCCAGTTAAAGTTGTCTTATTAAATACCACTGTCTTTCTAGTTGCCTGCCTCTTGTGTTAATCTGACCATATATCTCATTTCCTCTCTACTTTCACTGGCTTGTGTGAGTAATCACAAAGTCATTATTTTTGAAATCCCTCCCCTTCAGCTATTTAAATTTATTGGCCATCCTACTGTATTCCATAGTATCAGAATACAAAAGTGACCACCCCTTTCAATCCATCCTGCTGTTTTAAAAATAGTAACTCTCCACTAAACCTTAACTTTTTAAACAGGTAAAACTTAAGTTACCTACTTTCACATCTAACTTCTCTAGTGCACACTGCAGTGTGCATTTTTTTCATCTTACCTTTAAGCATCCCTGTGACTAGCACTTTCTCTAATACCTGCTGGAAAGCACTAGGATGCCTTAAACTGATACAAGCACTCAACTCTCCTTGTTAATAAGGAGAAATTAATAGTAGGCACTAAACAGCCTATAATTGCAAAGTACCTTGCTAAGGTAAGGGAAAACAGCTCCTGTACTTTACAAAAAAAAAAAAGCACCAAACCGGGCATGTCCAAGGGTCAGGTTCCAGTGATTTCTCCTGTCCACCTGGTGAATCTGGGCATACTGGGGCAATGCAGCAATTGCCTCATGTACACAGACAGCCCTCTCCTCCTACCACCCAACACTACAACTTGTGAGAGATGAACTTACATAGCCAAAATGGAAGCAAAGCTCTCTCCACCCAAGATTGTGCTAGACAGTCAAGAGGAGAAGGTTAACACCCACACTACACCTCAAGCAACACATAGCCCTTCTAAACCCACACCACCAACACCCACATGTAGCAACACTAAATCCACATATGCAGAGGCCCTTAAATGTAACCTGCTCAAGCAACAAGGACCTCTGAAGCTGAAACACAAACAAACACCACTCACAACCAAAGTGTCACATATTTCACAACACCAGTGTGCCACCCAGCAACAGCCCCTAAGGCAAGACAATGTACCTAACACTTTAGTCATAGGTGACTCTATAGTCTGGCACACTGATGTCCCACTCACCAGGTTGAACAAGGAGAAAATTACAGTCAGCTGCCTGTCGGGTGCCAGGATCTGCCACATAACACATGCACTCAAGTCACTCCACAAGTACAAATATGACTCTGTCATTGTCCATGTTGGAGTGAATTACTTGAGACGTACCTCCTTGGACTACATGAAAAGAGACATGGAAGAGCTCTTGGATCATGTGGCCCAGGCAGGTATGACCCTAGCCCTGAATAGCATCCTGCCTTCGCCCAGAATGATACCACAATATAAGGACAAAATGATTGACTTCAACAATTGGCTAAGCTTCTGGTGTCATTCAAAGGGGATCCAGTATCTGTCTGCCTGGGATGACATGATCGACAGACCACGATGCTTTGCCAGAGATGGTCTGCACCTATCGCCCCTAGGATTCAGGTTACTGGCTAAAGCTCTTGCCACCCCCATAGTGCCTTTTTTAGGCAAAGTTCAAAGGACAAAACCACCACTGTAACAGGTACAAGCATGCAAAATCTGAAGGTAATGCTACTCAATGCCAGAAGTCTAAACCTCAAAATGCACTCTCTCGAGGCACTCCTAAAAATGGAGAACATAGATATCTGTGCAGTAACTGAGATCTGGTTCAAGGCTCCAGAGAGCACCCCTGCAATACCAGGCTACAACTCTTACCACACTTTTTGGCCACCAAACCAGGATCGAAACACTAAAGGTGGAGGAGTGTCCATATTCACCAAGGATATTCACACCACCAGGCTAGTTGCCCAACACAATGTGTCTGAAATTCTCCAGGTGCAACTAACACTAGGTAAGACTGCAATCCAAATTGTAGCTTGCTACAGATCCCCCACCATACCCCAAGATTCTTACTACACCTTTCTAAACATACTGGAAAATATTAAGATAGAACCAAACATCCTAATACTGGGTGATTTTAATTACCCTGCCATTAACTGAGAAAACTACTCATGTACCAACACCTTTGCCCAACGGTTCTTGGAATTCATAAAATCCAATGCCCTGGATCAACCAGGGGCTCCAATATCCTAGACCTGGTCATTACCAACATGGGAAATCGATGCTCCACAACTATGGTCACCCCCTCATTAGTCAGATCTGACCATAAGCTAATTACCCTTAGCATCCACATCCCACCCCAACCCCTCAGTAAGGAAACCTCCATAAAAAACTTCTCCAAAGCCAACTTCATGCTACTCAAGTCAGAAGTGACAAACTTCATGACACCCATGCAGACGGGAACTGAAAGTTCAACTGCTGAATCCTACACTAAGGCATTGTACGAGCACATCCACTCATGCATGAATCGTGCCATCCCAAATAGAACCAAGATGCTCTCATCCAAAAAAGGAAGCCAATCTGGTGGTCCCCTGCCATAAACAAACTTTACAACAAAAGGAAGAAACTGTTGCAGAAAAGAGGAAAATCCCAGGATGCAAAAAACTCCCTCACCAGCCTCAGTAAGAAACTGAGATCCCTCATAAAATCCTCCAAAGCTAGTTACGAAAATAAAATTGCCAAAGATTCCAAAGACAACCACAAGGCATTCTATAGTTATGTCAAGAAACTAAATGGCAATGCTCAGATCTGCTCTGAGCTAAAATAGAATGGCATTAATTATACTGATCCCAAGGATATTGCCAATATCCTGGCAGATCGATTCAGTGCCAACTTCACCCCCCTCTCACCCCCTAAATGGCCCATCTTAATACCAGAAGATTGCCAAATTCTGGTAATAATGGCCACACAGGTAAAAAACGCACTCTCCAAAGCTAAGAATACAGCATCCATGGGACCAGATGACATCCTGGGCTGTGTACTACATGAACTACAATATGAACTGGCACCTCACCTAAGTGTCATGTTTAATCATAGCCTCACCTCAGGTTTCATGACCACTGAGTGGCACAGAACTACAGTTATCCCACTCCACAAGGGGGGATCCACCTTGGATCCCAGAAACTACCGTCCCATCAGTCTGACAAGCCTTATCTGCAAGGCCATGGAGCGTATTATCATGGAACTTATAAACAAAGACATTGGCAACCTTCAAACACTGGACCCCACCCAGTTTGGGTTCGTGAAGGGCCGATCTTGTCTCCTGAACCTGGTTGACTTCTTCGACTCCAGAGCCATGGACAAGGGTAAGGTGGTCCACACAGCCTATCTAGACCTTGCCAAGGCCTTTGACACCATCCCCCACTCTGGAATCATAGATAAACTTACTAAGCTGGGCATTAATCCCTACGTCACCCAATGGGTTGCTAACTGGCTTACTGATAGAACCCACACTGTAAAAGTAGCCAACTCCAAATCCAGCTCCAGACAAGTGACAAGTGGAGTACCTCAGGGTTCAGTCCTGGGACCGCTCTTGTTTGGCATCTACTTCTCTGAAGTACAAGGCCAACACTAAGGGACTCTGGCTAACAAAGTTCGTAGATGACTGTAAACTGGGAGCCATTAATGAATCCCCAAATCTACAAAAGGGCCTTACAGAAACAGATGCTTGGTGCCAGAGCCATGGGCTCGAGCTCAATGCCAAGAAATGTATAGTCATCCCCTTTGGGAAAAAACATGTATCCTTGAATTACCATATAGGTGGCAGTACACTAAACACCAAAAGTGTGATAAGAGACTTAGGGACACAGGTGGACAGTGGTCTCACCTTCGATAACCACATCGCCACAACAGTCAGGAAATCCTTCTATGTGGCACACCTCATCAGTAAGGGCTTTTCATCCAGAAAAAAGGAGGTCATTGTCCCACTGTACTCATCCCTCATTAGACCCATTATAGAATACAATGTCCCATTTGGTATGTACCTCTCAAGACATCTGCAACAACTGGAAAGGCTGCAGAAATACCTCACTAAAAGAATCACAGGCCTAAAGCAGATGCCCTATGCTGACCACCTTAAAAATCTCCAGCTATACTCTGTCGCATATCATCTACTCAGAGGCGATCTCTGCTTAACATACAAGGCCATATCAAACCCAGAGCTGTTGGACATGCTACAGTTAAAGAAATCCCAATTCCTCAGAGCCACATGCTCCAGGGATCTAAACCTTGTCATCACAATAAACAAAACACGCTGGAGGGATAGGTTCCTGACCCAGAGACTCCCCAGACTCTGGAATAGATTGCCCATACATGTCAAACAGAGTGCCTCTTTGGCCCTCTTCAAAAGGAACCTTGATGATTGGATGGGAGAAAGGAAATTCATCCCAGGGATCACATCAGTCACCCTGCTAGACAGGGGTCCAGGGAAGTAAATAATGTGGGAAGAAATAGCCAGGGAATTGTTATGGCTAGGCTTGTATAGACCCTGGGGCTGATAGCCTAGTATCAACCTATGAACCTATGAACCTACATTACAAGGCTTGAGGGAGGTAGCCAGGGAGGTGCCTGATTCTCAAGGAAAAAGGGAATCTGTATATAGGAACAAAGGGCTACTGTATAGAGAGTGGACCCCTGAGGGAGGGCTAGAGGGTGATGTAATACAGCAGTTGGAGGTGCCAAGAGTCTGCCATCTGGCACTTCTAGCCATAGCCAATGACATTCCTTTTGCAGATCATATGGGTATAAAGCATACAAAGAGATGTATTATACAGAAATGTTATCTTCCTGGGATTTCCAGGGATGTAACAGGGTACTGCAGGACCTGTGATCAGTGCCAAAAGGTAGGCAAGGCAGGAGACAAGGTCAAAGCTCCTTTGGTGCCTTTGCCTGTGATTGAGGAGCAATTTCAGAGGGTAGCTATGGATATTGCGGGGCTTCTGAGTACCCCAAGTTCCACGGGTAAGAAGTATATCCTAGTGGTAGTAGATTATGCTACCATATACCCTGAGGCAGTGGCCCTGTCCTCCATTGAGGCAGAAGAAGTAGCAAATGCTTTGTTAGAATGTTTCAGCAGAGTAGGGTTCCCAAAAGAAATACTGACTGACAGAGGTGCCAATTTCATGTCAGACCTGTTGGCTTTTCTGTGGGAGTGCTGTGGGGTTAAACACCTAAAGACCACCCCTACCTCCCCCAGACTGACTGTTAAACTCTACAATAAAGACCATGCTATGGGCATTTGCAGACCTGTTTAAGAGGGAGTGGGACAAATATTTGCCCCTTCTGTTGTTTGCTTACAGAAAGATGCTCTAGGAATTCAATTGTTTTCACCCCTTGAGTTGCTCTATGAACATAAGGTGAGGGGACCTCTAGATTTGATTCGCGATGAGTGGGAGGGTGAGTGTGAATCCCACAAAGAGTATGTTGTGGCATATGTTATAAACCTCAGGACAAGGCTGAGGGCACTCATGGGCTTGTCTCTGGAGAACCTGGGAGAAACTCAATAACAGAAAAAGGTCTGGTA
Source organism: Protopterus annectens (assembly GCF_019279795.1). Lineage (NCBI taxonomy): Eukaryota > Metazoa > Chordata > Ceratodontiformes > Protopteridae > Protopterus > Protopterus annectens. The sequence continues at coordinate 980,031,567 of NC_056733.1, read as the reverse complement.
TGATAGGAATGGTTAAGCCAGAGAGTATGCTGTAGGACAGCAGGTTATGGTTCTTAGTCCTGTCAGACACAATAAGCTGCAGGCAGCTTGGGAAAGATCCTTAAAAGTGGTAAGGAAGGTCAGCAATATTAACTGTATGGTAGAACTGCTAGGCAGGAGGCAGGGGCAGAAGCTGTTCCATGTTAACATGATGAAGCCTTACCATGATAGAGAGGCCCTGGTGCTAAGTATTTGCAGTAGAAGGCAAGAGGAATTTGAGGAGGATCTATGGCTACAGGGAGTCAACCAGCAAAATCCCAAGTTACTATGGCAGAGCCTAGGGTTGCAAGCAAATTATATAACAGTACAACACTGTAATGGGATCAACAATGCAAAAGCAGCTAGGATCTCAAGACAGGGAATGGGGTAATGTATTCCCAGATGGGTTCATTCCTCTCAAGCAGTGTTTCTCAAGGGTCACTTCAAAAACTAGCTTGATTCTTAGAAGGAGGGAAGAAATGTGATAAAGGGAGATATGGCCAGCACAGCTAGCTGGAATTTTGTAAATAATTATATGTCATTGGTGAATATTAAAATGATTTATACAATATGCTTCAGTTACAAATGTATTAGAAATGTATGTCATATGTATATCAAACTGCTCTGTACAGATGGCTGTGTTGAAAAGTTATTTATAAAAGTGCTGTGTTTAAAATATATCCACAGTGTGCCCTACTAGAAGAGAACAGAAATGTACATGCACTATTGTAACTGTTTAAATGTATATATTCTAACAGTGGAAACTGGCATACAGGAGGTTAACCTCAATCTAGTAAACTTTAGAAAAATATCTAAAATTAAATTACTTTATAGGATGTAATAAAGAGGCTACTTCTCACATTTTCAATGCAGCTAGAAACACAAGGTCTGTACTAGGAGACTTTCTGTATTGTCCTTGGAGTGAACTAATTACTAGTCTTGAAAGCATGAAGGAATGCAATTGTTTTATGACTCCAAGCATCTGCCAAAGATCAGATGAATAGCCCTCGTCTGTATATTTTTACAGGTAGTTGCTAAATGCCACCAGCTTTTAGCAATGGAGGTTTTGGCCTGGGAACTAGAAGACATATGACTAGAAACAATGTCATTCTGTAAGCTATGCCAGCAGTAATATTTTAGATATTATTTTGAGAAGTCTCTTAGTGAGACAGAGCATTCTGTATTCGGTCTTGGACTTCACAAGAACCATTCACCACAACATCTGTCTTACTCTAATTTCTGGGGAACAGTATAACTCTCTTAGATGCAGTCAGGAAAATAGTAAAGCTTAGTTTACATGTTTTTCTTTATTTGTGTGAGCCTGTACTGCAATACTATTTTAAATATTTCCTCTGGTTTTGAACTGTGATGGTACTGTGAATATATATTTAGTATTATCTTGTTCTTTTATTATTTATTATTAAATATATTTAAACCTTTCATTGTAGCTGATCTGTGTAGAGATATTTAAGTTTTGAGAGTACTTGCATATTTATTTGGTGACACTCTATAGTCCACTCCTAATAGCTCCTAATAGCCTTACTCTTGGTCAAACTGCCATTTGTATTAGTATTAATATTACTCAGTAAAATTGGACACCCTTTTAAAGGCTATAAAGTAGGTAATAAGGAGTGACTGGTGGCAGTTGTAACTACTTTATAGTCTGGGCAGAAGGGCGCATAGCTAGTAAACCTGTGCAAGCCTTTCCCAGGTGTTTGTGTGTGTGTGTGTGTGTGTGTGTGTGTGTGTGTGTGTGTGTGTGTGTGTGTGTGTGTGTGTGTGTGTGTGTGTGTGTGTGTGTGTGTGTGTGTGTGTGTGCATGTGTGTGTGCATGTGTGTGTGCGTGTGTGCGTGTGTGTGTAACTCAAACCTCAAAGAGTGTGTGTGTGTGTGTGTGTGTGTGTGTGTGTGTGTGTGTGTGTGTGTCAGCTAGTTGGGCAGGGACAACAAACACTGGCTGGACAGAGAGGATGTTGGAAGACTTGGCTTGGTCACTCAGCTGAGATCTGAACTCTATAGCTGTGCCATTGGGGAGTCTTATTGGAATCTGGAGGAAGAGGGAGAAACCAGCCCCGGACAGACTGTGGTCTCTGTGTGCTCTTAAGGGTAATTGCACTTGATGTAGAGAGCTGCATCTGGAAATACTGTGTGTGTACTTGTCATTCTCTCAGTGAATGTGCCCCCACTGTTGCCAGTGGTGAGGATTGAGGCTCCTTGATTACTGGTCCAGTGGAGGGTTGTCACGCAAGATTATTAGAAAATCCTGTTTTGACTACCTCCCCTTCTTTGATAACTAAACATTCTCATACCATAAAATAATCATTTTCAGTTCCACACACTCCTTTTGTAAGTCCTTGAAATTTTCTCTAAAAGTTTTAACTTAGCACATCTTATAACTTCTAACATTTTCAGCTTACTATTGAATTAGCGAAGTACCTGTGCTCGACTGGCATGTAGTCAAAAGGTACTTTTCAAATGGGCAGAATGCCAAACCAGAAAACAATGACTGCACAACAGCGAATGGGTAGTATAGTTCGATTATCTGAGTTTGGCATTGTGAACGAGATCGCGGTTCAGTGAGGAACAGGGAATTAACCCATTTCATCACTGTAGTGCGAACTCAGATTTGGTTTATATAATTTGCAGGGGTTGTGGGGGTGCAGCCCCCCACATGGGGGGTGCAGGGGGACTTGTCCTCCTGCAAAATAGTAAAATATACATACCATTGACTCTGGATTGTCATGGTATGGTAAGCTGCATAGCATGGGTGACTAACATCACCTCCTGCTATGTCAAATACATCGAACTATGGGTGTCGATGTATTCAGGTTCAACTTGGCTGCTTTTTCGCTGTTCCGTATTCTACATTTTGGGTCAACTATGTGACCGGTCGACATATGCAGCTTTGGGATATCAATAGTAAACCAACATTTTCTTATAGAATTTCACTTCTTCTTACACTTTCATCTTAAATCACTGTTATTTACATAGTCTAAAATCTGATGAAATATGCTTTCCCTGTCTTTACAGGTAGTATAAGCATATAATGTTATAATTCTGTAGACGTCTTTTTCCATTTTAGATCTACAATGGTTAATCTTTCCATTTTTTGCTAAAGTTACATCTAACATCTTTGCTTCTACAGAATATGGTTATTCCAGAACATCTCCAAATTCCAAATTATCTTTCTTCCCCATAGTTTGTTTGTAATATTTTTTCTTTTGTTAAAAATGTGTGCCTTCTGATATAATTACATTAACATGGCATGTATTACACCACCCCAAAATCCCTTTCTTTTTATTATATTTTAATACGATTCACACTTACAGAAAGCACTCTGAAATTCTCAGTTTCCCTTTTCCTTAGATTCATGGTTTCATAAGTTTATATGTAATCACTAGGATAGCTTTCTTACTAGGCCATTCGAATCCTAGCCAGTTTCCCTTGCAAAGGTGAGAATCAAACACTGTACTTTGCGTCTGTGAGTCAGACACCTTAACCGTCAGTAATTAGCTGCAAAATTGTTTCATTTTCTTTCTTTTTCTTTTGTACTTATCCCTTTAAAATGTCTTTTTTTCTGTCTTTTACCATTTTACCAATAGAATTATTTAGTCTTTTACTACCCCCCATTTATGTCTTCTTCATCACTTATTCCAGAACCTTCTTCTAGGCCCTCTTTATTATTTTTCTCATCTAACTTTTCTTCTGTGTCTACTACTTCTAAAATGCCTTCTCTTTCTTCCCCTTATTCTTATTTTCATTTGCGCACTCCATCCATACATGGACAATTTTGTTAATTTGTAACGTGTCAATTCACATTTTTACATCATGTCCCATTTCTCCACAAATTTAACATTTTCTTTTGTCACAGTTACTTATCAAGCCACAAATAACATGCTTTAGGTCGTCCCCAATATTTTAGGACACTTATATTCCCACCTCATTTACCACGCTTAGCATATGTTGTGTATTTTTTCTCTTTCTATTCTTAACACAATATTACAATCCCAGCCATCAGTCCATAAACCCCTTTTGTCATAAACATTTGCAATGTCCAGTACTTCTTTACATAAAGTTTTTAAATATTTATTTATTTATTATTTATTTATTTTATTCTACATTTGTTGACCGGGATAGTCTGACTGGATACATGTCCATTTTCAGTGGAAGCCCGGCGAGAAAAGCTCCAAGATAATAATACACATTGAACATTTAGTAAATGCTAGTTTCAAGCAGATTACAGTCATAAGCAATACCAGCATTTAGCACATATAGTACTAACTTATTATAAAACACTTTACAAAACATAACATTTTTTTCAAAGTTATATATACATAATATTACATTCAGATTTAAGACACATTGAGCAGCAGTTATACAATTGACCCTTCCTGAAATGGTGTGGTAGAAAAAGTTAGAAGTAGTTGAAGGTAAGGCACCTAAGTAATAGAGAGGTCACTAGTCGGGGCTAGTGCAAGGACATAACCAATGAGTTTTGAAGTATTTCTTGAGTTTGTTTTTGAATCAAGTTAGCGAGGGTTCTAGGGTCAAGTCAGCTGGGAGTCTGTTCCATATTTTTCCAACAGAGTTGGCAAACAGAGAGTCACCAGCTGAGTAGTTGGATTTGCATGTTTGAACTAGGAGTCTAGTGGATGATCACAGTGGCTGGGTGCTGGTGTAGAGGCTGATAATATTTTTTAGTGCAGGTGTATTTTCTGGTTGGTAAAGGACTTTATGTGCCACTACTAGCTGGTTGAACTGCAGTAGGCTAGGCAGTTCAAGCCATTCTAGGTGATTTAGGTTATGACAGTGGTGTGTCCGGCATGCTGTATCAGTAGCTAATCTGTCAATGTGGTTATAGCAAGATGATAGTTTATTAAGATCTGTTTTGTTTAAATTGGAGAATAGAGGTGAGGCGTGAAGAAGAGTTGATAGTAGATGGGAACGTGCAATTGCAGTTCTAGCAAGTGGGGTAAAGAAAGGTTTGATTCTGTAAAGAGAGCCAAGTTTTTTACTAATGGATTTGATAGTTTGATTGATATGCACATCAAACTTCAGGTTGTTATCAACTATGACACCCAGTAATTTAGTTTGGGCTTCTGGGGAAATGATAATGCCATTGTTAGTGGTTATGCTGAAGGACGGCAGGGGGTCCTCCGTGTGGGGGAGAAGAGGAGCAGCTTAGTTTTGTTGGGGTTTAGGATTAGATGTTGATTGGAGAGCCATTTTTCCACTGTATTGAAGATATTTTGGGTTAATGTGAATAAAGTAGCTGGTGAGGTGTTGTCCACATATTGAATGCAGGTAGAGTCTGGGATGACTGAATGAAGGTCGTTGATAAAGATGGAGAAAAGAAGGAGTGCTAGTATCGAGCCCTGGGGGACTCCTAATGTGATGGGTAGGCGAGATCCTACCCATCACATTAGGAGTCCCCCAGGGCTCAATACTAGGACCCGTTCTTTTCTCCATCTTTATCAATGACCTTCATTCAGGAGAAATATCCTTTCGAGGTCTCTCTTTCTATCTCTGTTTGAAATTGTACATGGATTTTTTTTGTCTCCCTGTTAAATGCTTTTAACACATAAAAATTCCATGGGCTACAGTTTTTCTTTTTTCATATTATCCAAGAAAGTTTTCCATTGAAAAAACAGTCTCAGATATAATGTCACAAAATGTCACTTTGTTAATAAGATTAAATACTCTTACCTCATGTGCGTTTACACCTAAAGAAGCTATTAAATTGCCCCACTTCCTACCTGTCCATTTCTTGGTTCTCTCTACCTTGAATCATTACTACATACTTCCATTTTTCATTTTCTTCTGCCATCTTTTCTGCTGCTCCCCTTTTGCTTCTTTTACTTTCTCTGCGTATGTTTTCTTTTCCATCTCGGACAAAGTATATCCTGCACGCAAGGAGTTGCACGGCTGCAATTTCAATGAATAACCAAAGTAAACGCCAGCAACAAATTCGGACTGTGAAAAGTAGTTTATTGAAACATTAATAAACTACCAAAACACCAAGTAGGTCCCACACATACCGGTTTCGGCCCAGGTTCAAACCCAGCCTTCTTCAGTGTATACCAACAGAACCCATACAGAAATATTTGGTGTTTAAATACAGCAAGCAATTCAATGATTGGTTGTTTAGATCCATCAATCAAACTCATTAATATTAAACATAATAATATATCTAATATTGCAATAATAAATGCAAATAACGTATACATAAAAACAAAAAATGATGATATAATGACATATCATGTATAAAAAGTTTTTATGTTAAATCCATGTTTATTATAATTATTATTGTGTATTATAAATGTTCATTTAATCCTGGATTTAACAAAGCACCAAGTTTGGTGATCCACTTCTTTTCTTTGAGGTCAAGTTTAGTGTGCCAACCCCCTTTATTACTTCTATCACCAATAATTTTATCAATAATGGTGAAACGAAATTGAGCTTTATTATGTATCAGTGTGTGTTTGAATAATGCATTAGATGCTCTTTTACATCTAATGTCACTCAAATGTTCTGATATCCGTAGTCTAACTGGTCGTGAAGTTTGCCCAACATAAAATGAATGACAGTTACAATGTGCCATATAAATGGCCCAATCCGTGTTGCAATTTGCAAAGAATTTTATATCGAACACATTATGACTGTTTCTGCTAGTAAACTCTTTTGTTTTTGATATGAATTTACAGTTAACACAATGACCACAAGGGAAACAGCCAATGAGTTTATCACCCAGAATGGTCGTTTGATATAAATTGGATAAAGAAGATTCAGAATGGTGTTTGTAATGATTAAAGTATCCTGCTAAATTTTTACCTTTTCGAAATGAAAATGAACATATGTTTGGAACAATAGATTTGGTTTTAACATCTGACTCCAGTATATTCCAGTTTCCTTTAATGATGTTGATAAAGGTGTTAGTATTTCTACCATATGTGGTGGTAAAACGCAATGTACTTTTCGTGTTGGGTTTTTGTTTATACGTTAATAGACTTGGTCTCTGTAACCCTGAGGCATGATTCAAAGCCATAGTAACAAAACCTGAATTATAACCTCTATTCTTAAACCTAGTACACAAATCTTGAGCATGATGACCAAAACTGACATTGTCAGAGCAATTCCTTCTCATTCTGATGAATTGCGATTTGGGAATGTTTTTTGCAATGTGTTTTGGATGAAAGCTGGAGGCGTGGAGAATCGTGTTATATTCGGGAAATTTTCTATAGTTCTCAGTTTTTAAAGTATTATCCATATTTCTTGTGACCAAAATATCCAAAAAAGTTATTGATGCTTTATCATAATTGATGGTAAATTTTATTCCCCATTTATTATCATTCAAATATTCTACAAATTCAAGAAGATATGGAATATCCGATCTCCACACCATCCAGCAGTCATCCAAATACCTCCGCCAGATGTCTATCTCAGGCAAAAAAAGATTATGAGTAACATCATAAATCATAATGTGTTCCAAATAAGCCATAAATAGGTCAGCATATATGGGGGCAAAAGATGCCCCCATAGCTGTACCATTGGTTTGCAAAAAACATTCCTGATTGTAAAAGAAAACATTTTTGGTCAATACATGCTCAGTTAGATTTAATAATAACGTCACCACAACATCTGTCTTACTCTAATTTCTGGGGAACAGTATAACTCTCTTAGATGCAGTCAGGAAAATAGTAAAGCTTAGTTTACATGTTTTTCTTTATTTGTGTGAGCCTGTACTGCAATACTATTTTAAATATTTCCTCTGGTTTTGAATTTGATGGTACTGTGAACATATATTTAGTATTATCTTGTTCTTTTATTACATATTATTTAATATATTTAAACCTTTCACTGTAGCTGATCTGTGTAGAGATATTTAAGTTTTGAGAGTACTTGCATATTTATTTGGTGACACTCTATAGTCCACTCCTAATAGCTCCTAATAGCCTTACTCTTGGTCAAACTGCCATTTGTATTAGTATTAATATTACTCAGTAAAATTGGACACCCTTTTAAAGGCTATAAAGTAGGTAATAAGGAGTGACTGGTGGCAGTTGTAACTACTTTATAGTCTGGGCAGAAGGGCGCATAGCTAGTAAACCTGTGCAAGCCTTTCCCAGGTGTTTGTGTGTGTGTGTGTGTGTGTGTGTGTGTGTGTGTGTGTGTGTGTGTGTGTGTGTGTGTGTGTGTGTGTGTGTGTGTGTGTGTGTGCGTGTGCATGTGTGTGCGTGTGTGCATGTGTGTGTGCATGTGTGTGCGTGTGTGCGTGTGTGTGTAACTCAAACCTCAAAGAGTGTGTGTGTGTGTGTCAGCTAGTTGGGCAGGGACAAAAAACACTGGCTGGACAGAGAGGATGTTGGAGGACTTGGCTTGGTCACTCAGCTGAGATCTGAACTCTATAGCTGTGCCAGTGGGGAGTCTTATTGGGATCTGGAGGAAGAGGGAGAAACCAGCCCCGGACAGACTGTGGTCTCTGTGTGCTCTTAAGGGTAATTGCACTTGATGTAGAGAGCTGCATCTGGAAATACTGTGTGTGTACTTGTCATTCTCTCAGTGAATGTGCCCCCACTGTTGCCAGTGGTGAGGATTGAGGCTCCTTGATTACTGGTCCAGTGGAGGGTTGTCACGCAAGATTATTAGAAAATCCTGTTTTGACTACCTCCCCTTCTTTGATAACTAAACATTCTCATACCATAAAATAATCATTTTCAGTTCCACACACTCCTTTTGTAAGTCCTTGAAATTTTCTCTAAAAGTTTTAACTTAGCACATCTTATAACGTCTAACATTTTCAGCTTACTATTGAATTAGCGAAGTACCTGTGCTCGACTGGCATGTAGTCAAAAGGTACTTTTCAAATGGGCAGAATGCCAAACCAGAAAACAATGACTGCACAACAGCGAATGGGTAGTATAGTTCGATTATCTGAGTTTGGCATTGTGAACGAGATCGCGGTTCAGTGAGGAACAGGGAATTAACCCATTTCATCACTGTAGTGCGAACTCAGATTTGGTTTATATAATTTGCAGGGGTTGTGGGGGTGCAGCCCCCCACATGGGGGGTGTAGGGGGACTTATCCTCCTGCAAAATAGTAAAATAAACATACCACTAACTGTGGAATTTCACAGTATGGTAAACTGCATAGCATGGGTGACTAACATCACCTCCTGCTATGTCAAATACATCGAACTATGGGTGTCGATGTATTCAGGTTCAACTTGGCTGCTTTTTCGCTGTTCCGTATTCTACATTTTGGGTCAACTATGTGACCGGTCGACATATGCAGCTTTGGGATATCAATAGTAAACCAACATTTTCTTATAGAATTTCACTTCTTCTTACACTTTCATCTTAAATCACTGTTATTTACATAGTCTAAAATCTGATGAAATATGCTTTCCCTGTCTTTACAGGTAGTATAAGCATATAATGTTATAATTCTGTAGACGTCTTTTTCCATTTTAGATCTACAATGGTTAATCTTTCCATTTTTTGCTAAAGTTACATCTAACATCTTTGCTTCTACAGAATATGGTTATTCCAGAACATCTCCAAATTCCAAATTATCTTTCTTCCCCATAGTTTGTTTGTAATATTTTTTCTTTTGTTAAAAATGTGTGCCTTCTGATATAATTACATTAACATGGCATGTATTACACCACCCCAAAATCCCTTTCTTTTTATTATATTTTAATACGATTCACACTTACAGAAAGCACTCTGAAATTCTCAGTTTCCTTTATCTTATTCATGGTTTTAGTTTATACGTTAATAGACTTGGTCTCTGTAACCCTGAGGCATGATTCAAAGCCATAGTAACAAAACCTGAATTATAACCTCTATTCTTAAACCTAGTATACAAATCTTGAGCATGATGACCAAAACTGACATTGTCCGAGCAATTCCTTCTCATTCTGATGAATTGCGATTTGGGAATGTTTTTTGCAATGTGTTTTGGATGAAAGCTGGGTGGAGAATCGTGTTATATTCTGGAAATTTTCTATAGTTCTCAGTTTTTAAAGTATTATCCATATTTCTTGTGACCAAAATATCCAAAAAAGTTATTGATGCTTTATCATAATTAATGGTAAATTTTATTCCCCATTTATTATCATTCAAATATTCTACAAATTCAAGAAGATATGGAATATCCGATCTCCACACCATCCAGCAGTCATCCAAATACCTCCAGATGTCTATCTCAGGCAAAAAGATTATGAGTAACATCATAAATCATAATATGTTCCAAATAAGCCATAAATAGGTCAGCATATGGGGGCAAAAGATGCCCCCATAGCTGTACCATTGGTTTGCAAAAAACATTCCTGATTGTAAAAGAAAACATTTTTGGTCAATACATGCTCAGTTAGATTTAATAATAACGTATTAAATCCTGGTTGATACATGTTGGATTGATGTAACCAGAATTCAATAGCATCAAGTCCGGCCCAGTGTGGAATACTTGTGTATAATGAGCTCACATCCAAAGTACAGAGCCACCAATTTGAATCTAGCTGCATATCATTGACAATACTCAAGAATTGAGTAGTATCCTGTATGCGAGATCTTACATATGATAATAAAGGTTTTAAATACTTAGTCAAAAATTCAGAAAGTGGTTCTGTCAATGAGCCCATACCTGATACAATAGGCCTACCAGGTGGATGAGACAAATCTTTATGTATTTTGGGTAGAAAATAGATGTATTGTCTAATGGGGTCAGAAATTGTTAAATGGTCTAATGTTTGCTTAGATATAATGCCATTGTCAAAGGCTGATTCTAAGAAATCATCAATCTGTTTTTTGAAAACAGGAGTAGGGTCAAGTGGCATCTTGGTGTAGTATCGAGCATCATTCAACTGCTTATAAGCTTCATTGTCATAGTAGGCCCAATCTAACACTACCACTGCCCCTCCTTTATCTGCTTTTATAATCACCAAATCTTTGTTACGTACTAATTCGTCCAAACATGATTTCTCAACCTCAGTCATGTTATTGAGCATAGGTAAAGCATGATTATACTGGAGATGTAACTCATTTAAGACACTATGTAAAAATAAATTAACAGTAGGATACATAGGTGGTGTAAATGAAGAACTGTGATATTTGAAAGAATCAAATTGTGTTGAACCACCATCTTCTTTGTCCTGAAAAAATAACTTAAGATTCATTAACCTACAAAATGAGAATAAATCCTGTGTAAAATTATCCTCAGACACAAAGAATCCAGGAATGAAAGACAATCCTTTATTGAGTAATGATATTTGTTCAGCTGTTAATTGCACTTGATGTAGAGAGCTGCATCTGGAAATACTGTGTGTGTACTTGTCATTCTCTCAGTGAATGTGCCCCCACTGTTGCCAGTGGTGAGGATTGAGGCTCCTTGATTACTGGTCCAGTGGAGGGTTGTCACGAAGATTATTAGAAAATCCTGTTTTGACTACCTCCCTTCTTTGGTAACTAAACATTCTCATACCCTAAAATAATCATTTTCAGTTCCACACACTCCTTTTGTAAGTCCTTGAAATTTTCTCTAAAAGTTTTAACTTAGCACATCTTATAACTTCTAACATTTTCAGCTTACTATTGAATTAGCGAAGTACCTGTGCTCGACTGGCATGTAGTCAAAAGGTACTTTTCAAATGGGCAGAATGCCAAACCAGAAAACAATGACTGCACAACAGCGAATGGGTAGTATAGTTCGATTATCTGAGTTTGGCATTGTGAGCGGATCGCGGTTCAGTGAGGAACAGGGAATTAACCCATTTCATCACTGTAGTGCGAACTCAGATTTGGTTTATATAATTTGCAGGGGTTGTGGGGTGCAGCCCCCATGGGGTGCAGGGGGACTTGTCCTCCTGCAAAATAGTAAACTATACATACCATTGACTCTGGATTGTCATGGTATGGTAAGCTGCATAGCATGGGTGACTAACATCACCTCCTGCTATGTCAAATACATCGAACTATGGGTGTCGATGTATTCAGGTTCAACTTGGCTGCTTTTTCGCTGTTCCGTATTCTACATTTTGGGTCAACTATGTGACCGGTCGACATATGCAGCTTTGGGATATCAATAGTAAACCAACATTTTCTTATAGAATTTCACTTCTTCTTACACTTTCATCTTAAATCACTGTTATTTACATAGTCTAAAATCTGATGAAATATGCTTTCCCTGTCTTTACAGGTAGTATAAGCATATAATGTTATAATTCTGTAGACGTCTTTTTCCATTTTAGATCTACAATGGTTAATCTTCCCATTTTTTGCTAAAGTTACATCTAACATCTTTGCTTCTACAGAATATGGTTATTCCAGAACATCTCCAAATTCCAAATTATCTTTCTTCCCCATAGTTTGTTTGTAATATTTTTTCTTTTGTTAAAAATTTGTGCCTTCTGATATAATTACATTAACATGGCATGTATTACACCACCCCAAAATCCCTTTCTTTTTATTATATTTTAATACGATTCACACTTACAGAAAGCACTCTGAAATTCTCAGTTTCCCTTTTCCTTAGATTCATGGTTTCATAAGTTTATATGTAATCACTAGGATAGCTTTCTTACTAGGCCATTCGAATCCTAGCCAGTTTCCCTTGCAAAGGTGAGAATCAAACACTGTACTTTGCGTCTGTGAGTCAGACACCTTAACCGTCAGTAATTAGCTGCAAAATTGTTTCATTTTCTTTCTTTTTCTTTTGTACTTATCCCTTTAAAATGTCTTTTTTTCTGTCTTTTACCATTTTACCAATAGAATTATTTAGTCTTTTACTACCCCCCATTTATGTCTTCTTCATCACTTATTCCAGAACCTTCTTCTAGGCCCTCTTTATTATTTTTCTCATCTAACTTTTCTTCTGTGTCTACTACTTCTAAAATGCCTTCTCTTTCTTCCCCTTATTCTTATTTTCATTTGCGCACTCCATCCATACATGGACAATTTTGTTAATTTGTAACGTGTCAATTCACATTTTTACATCATGTCCCATTTCTCCACAAATTTAACATTTTCTTTTGTCACAGTTACTTATCAAGCCACAAATAACATGCTTTAGGTCGTCCCCAGTATTTTAGGACACTCATATTCCCACCTCATTTACCACGCTTAGCATATGTTGTGTATTTTTTCTCTTTCTATTCTTAACACAATATTACAATCCCAGCCATCAGTCCATAAACCCCTTTTGTCATAAACATTTGCAATGTCCAGTACTTCTTTACATAACGTTTTTAAATATTTATTTATTTATTATTTATTTATTTTATTCTACATTTGTTGACCGGGATAGTCTGACTGGATACATGTCCATTTTCAGTGGAAGCCCATGAGAAAAGCTCCAAGATAATAATACATTGAACATTTAGTAAATGCTAGTTTCAAGCAGATTACAGTCATAAGCAATACCAGCATTTAGCACATATAGTACTAACTTATTATAAAACACTTTACAAAACATAACATTTTTTTCAAAGTTATATATACATAATATTACATTCAGATTTAAGACACATTGAGCAGCAGTTATACAATTGAGCCTTCCTGAAATGGTGTGGTAGAAAAAGTTAGAAGTAGTTGAAGGTAAGGCACCTAAGTAATAGAGAGGTCACTAGTCGGGGCTAGTGCAAGGACATAACCAATGAGTTTTGAAGTATTTCTTGAGTTTGTTTTTGAATCAAGTTAGTGAGGGTTCTAGGGTCAAGTCAGCTGGGAGTCTGTTCCAGAGTTGGCAAATAGAGAGTCCCCAGCTGAGTAGTTGGATTTGCATGTTTGAACTAGGAGTCTAGTGGATGATCGCAGTGGCTGGGTGCTGGTGTAGAGGCTGATAATATTTTTTAGTGCAGGTGTATTTTCTGGTTGGTAAAGGACTTTATGTGCCACTACTAGCTGGTTGAACTGCAGTAGGCTAGGCAGTTCAAGCCATTCTAGGTGATTTAGGTTATGACAGTGGTGTGTCTGGCATGCTGTATCAGTAGCTAATCTGTCAATGTGGTTATAGCAAGATGATAGTTTATTAAGATCTGTTTTGTTTAAATTGGAGAATAGAGGTGAGGCGTGAAGAAGAGTTGATAGTAGATGGGAACGTGCAATTGCAGTTCTAGCAAGTGGGGTAAAGAAAGGTTTGATTCTGTAAAGAGAGCCAAGCTTTTTATTAATGGATTTGATAGTTTGATTGATATGCACATCAAATTTCAGGTTGTTATCAACTATGACACCCAGTAATTTAGTTTGGGCTTCTGGGGAAATGATAATGCCATTGTTAGTGGTTATGCTGAAGGACGGCAGGGGGTCCTCCGTGTGGGGGAGAAGAGGAGCAGCTTAGTTTTGTTGGGGTTTAGGATTAGATGTTGATTGGAGAGCCATTTTTCCACTGTATTGAAGATATTTTGGGTTAATGTGAATAAAGTAGCTGGTGAGGTGTCGTCCACATATTGAATGCAGGTAGAGTCTGGGATGACTGAATGAAGGTCGTTGATAAAGATGGAGAAAAGAAGGAGTGCTAGTATCGAGCCCTGGGGGACTCCTAATGTGATGGGTAGGCGAGATCCTACCCATCACATTAGGAGTCCCCCAGGGCTCAATACTAGGACCCATTCTTTTCTCCATCTTTATCAACGATCTTCATTCAGGAGAAATATCCTTTCGAGGTCTCTCTTTCTATCTCTGTTTGAAATTGTACATGGATTTTTTTTGTCTCCCTGTTAAATGCTTTTAACACATAAAAATTCCATGGGCTACAGTTTTTCTTTTTTCATATTATCCAAGAAAGTTTTCCATTGAAAAAACAGTCTCAGATATAATGTCACAAAATGTCACTTTGTTAATAAGATTAAATACTCTTACCTCATGTGCGTTTACACCTAAAGAAGCTATTAAATTGCCCCACTTCCTACCTGTCCATTTCTTGGTTCTCTCTACCTTGAATCATTACTACATACTTCCATTTTTCATTTTCTTCTGCCATCTTTTCTGCTGCTCCCCTTTTGCTTCTTTTACTTTCTCTGCGTATGTTTTCTTTTCCAACTCCCCACTATTCTCTGCATCCTCCTTTTGCATTTTCTTCATAATGTCCCCCCCCCCCCAGGAAACATCTCCTTTTTTTCTGGCTCACTCTTCACCACCATTTCTTTAAGTAAATCAACCTGCAACCCACCTTACTGGAGGGTAGTAATTATACATCAATCACTTGATGACTCATCTCCATCCAACACATTTCTTTCAAACATTTCCTCAGAATCCTGCACACATTCTCCAGTCTCGATAGTTGCTTTCTCCTCCATTTCTTTCACCACTCCATCATTTCCTTCTGTCTCCATCTACCTCCCTGTTTCTCCATACCATCCTCTGTGCCTGGAATGGAAATCAGAAGTGCTCCTCCAAAATGGGTTCCACTCACAACAATGTTAAGTAGGGGAGATTCCCCATGACCTTGCCATATTTCTCCTAGTAGTATAAATACCACATTGGTACTCACCTGAAAACAGGTTCCTAGCCTACAAAGAATAAGTTAAAACAATGTTGAATTTATGGCTCCTTCTAATCTATATTTGTGGTAATTCAAAAACATTCCAGTATAGCAAATAACCTCATACATTTTAACAAAGACTTCTTTACCTCCTGTCTAAAACTATATAAGCAGAATGCTGCAAAATGCATCCCACTAGATGATACAGGAGCTCTTTTTAATTCTTCTCTCCTGAACATCCTAAAGGAATTTACTCCATTCAGAAAAAGAGAGTTATGATTTATGTAGAGTAATTAATTAATCTTCCTTTAAGGGTAAACCAAAATTTATAAATTACTTATATGGAATTTATTTTATTTATTTTACATTTGTTAACCAGGATAGTCCGACTGGACACAGGTCCATTTTCAGTGGAGGCTCGGGGAGAAAAGCTCCACATGTGGATAGATACAGAAGGGTTAACAGTAGCAGTTTTATACAGTTACATATAGATATCAGTTACAGAATTATAGGATTACCCCTAAGTTCAAACCCAGTGGTGTGAGATCTGAGAACACAGATGGATAGCAATCTGAAGTTCAACCATCAAGTTTTATACAGTTACATATAAATATCAGTTACAGAATTATAGGATTACATACGTACTTAAAAACTTGGAATACATGCATACTTAGAAACTTTACAATATTAATTTTCTTGTTAGAACATAAATATTTGTAGTGGTATAAGGCTGAGTAAGGTAGCATATCATTCAATAGTACAATACATTTGAGAGAAATAGTCAATATTTCAGACGTTTTAAGACTTCTACAAATAGCCAGGTAGTAAAGTGAATGATGAGATGGTTAGTCAGGGTTGGTACAGGGGCACATCCAGTAACTTTTTAGGTATATTTTGAGAGATGTTTTAAATTGGTTTATAGAATGAATTGCTGTAAGTTTGGCAGAGAGCCGGTTCCAGATTTTACCAACAGAGTTGCAAAATAATGACTCACCTGATACGTTTTTAGATTTAACAGTTTGTACCAGCATTTTGTCAGAAAAGCAGAGTGTTTTTAGGGTACTGTATGGGGTAATTATATTTTTGAGTACTGGTGTGCTTTCAGGCTGATAGAGGACTTTTGGGCTATTATTAATTGGTTATACTGAATTTGAGAGGGAAACACTAGCCAGCCTAGGGATCGCAGGTTAAGACAGTGGTGGGTTCTATATGCCGAACCCATGGCAAATCTGGCTATGTTATTATAACACATTTCTCTGTCGAGCTGACATTTTGTTTCTCGAGCTGAGTACCTAGAGTGGATTTTAATTCATTGTGGAATAAACTTTCTGAATGTAAACCAGCGTGCCCTGGCACTTTTTATTGGATTTATAGTTCTCTTTGGAGTGCGTACACTTTTTCTTGTTTTATGTTATTATAGCAACTATTACGTTTATTGAGGTCAGATGTACTCAGGTTTGTATAGATATAGGAGGCATAAACAAGGGTTGAAAGTAAGTGTGTTTGGGCAATCACTGTCCTAGCAGTAAGGGTTAGAAATGTCTTAATCCTATATAGAGATCCTAGCTTCTTGTTGACTGTTCTAATGGTTTTGTCAATGTGAGCATCAAACGTAAGGTTATTGTCAACAATTACGCCAAATAGTTTTGTATTATTTTCTGGGGAAATTATTGTGCCATTATTAGATGTTATGGTAAATGATGGGAATGTAACTTTCTGGATGGGGGTAAAGCGTAGCTGTTTTGTTTGGATTAAATAGAAGACACCTGTCCGTAAGCCAATTTTCTACTACGTTGAAAGTATTTTGGAATTAGGTCTGGGATAAGGAATTATATATAATGATCATAACATGAAGATTTGTATTTCAAACCTGTACAAGGTATTAATAAATTACAAAACGATACCTAAAATATCATATTGGCAACATATTTCTAAAGATCACTCATTACATCTAACTGAAGAAAGTAAATCAAACATTTTGCTGTCAGTAAAATATACATCTAATATACAGTATTGGAAAATCTTTAATTGGAAATATTTATATAGAGCATTTTTAACTCCAGATAAAACTTCTAAATTTAGCTCTTCCAGAAATGGGAAATGTTGGCGATACCATCAGGTAATTACAGCTGACTGGAATCACATTTTTTGATTGTGCAAACATCAAACCATACTGGAATGGAGTCAAACACTTCTTACAGGCATTATTTAATGAATCCTTTGTTTTATCTAAAGCTCTGATTTTACTGATGTAAATGAAGGTCCTCATCTGAAGAGATCAAATCTGCATTCACTATGGACAATACTTGCAATCCCTAGGAAATGCATAACTAGAAGGTGGAATTCAAGCACAACACCAACTATGGAAGACTACTTTACTGAGGAGTTCAATTTTGATGGAAATCAAAACTAAAGAACTAAGGATTTATCCCAGGCCATCAGTAAACAACCCATGGAAAAAAGTCTTATCATTGATGGACACTTTGCAACAAACACCTGATGTGCTCTGATAACTTGATTTTGTTTCATCTGTACAGTAATTGGAAACACTTGCTATTAATTTAAGGTCAGGATGACTGTAAGTATTGTATATAGTTGCTTAAAATGTTACACATAATATATTATGAAAGTTTTTATAATATTATTTGAAAATAAAAAACTATACGAGTAAAAAAATAAAAATAAAAAGTGAGTGACAGCAAAACGTACCCCTTGGTTGTCTCAAAATACAAAATACCTTAAGAGACTTAGCGACAGAGCCTGGAACACATAGCTGTCCAATGAAAGGCATACTTACATTTATGAAGCAGCCTGAGGCAGGATCTCACACCCCACAATATGTCAGTAATTCTGTAAGAAGTGACAATGCATCACAAAGTCATGTTACTAATTCTGCAGGAAGTGACACTGCATCACAAAGTCACATGTCAGTAATTCTGCAGGAAGTGACAGTACATTACAAATTCACATGTCAGTAATTCTGCAGGAATTTACAGTGCATCACAAAGTCACATGTCAGTAATTCTGAAGGAAGTGACAATGCATCACAAAGTCAAGCACATGCTGACATTGCACTCAGACTTATACAGGAGGAACAGCCCTGCACCTCTACATCAGGAGCACCCCTGCACCTCTACTGGAGCACCTCTGTACCTCTACATGAGGAGCACCCCCTCACCTCTACAAGTGGAACACCTCTATAGGACGAGCAGCTCTGCACCTCTTCACTGCTTTCTCCAAACACTGACAAGCTCTTTGAGGATGATGGCAGGCATTCGGAGGTAACAGTGTCCATGGTGACACAGTTACAAAGGCAAGGCAGGTGCAGACATTCATTACAGTTACCCCAGGAAACACAGAAGGCATTGGTTTCCCAGAAGCAAATGTGCTGTGATATTATTAATGCTCAGAGCACTTCCACAGAGAGTTAGCCCTTTAGTCTACTGGAGAGGAGATCACATGAGACTCCAAGTGCTTCTCAGGAAAGTGATGTAACTAGTTGGGGAGGACAATCACAACAGATCTGTTGCAGGCCACATCTACATCCAGGTACATCTACTGCTACCAGGACTTCTGATTTGATGTCCCGATCTCATTCCCAATCCTGTCAGATCAGCATCTGCAAGGTCACCTGCTTCATTTAGGTTATTCACCATACAACTCCCCATGATGCCCCATCTTCAAAATCACTTCCACTGTCATCTAAACCATCCTTCAGAGATGCACAACATTTATTTGATCTTGAACTACTGTGAATTCACTTTGACAGTTCTGTTACTTACAGTTTCACCTTCACCTGTTGAATGGTTTAACTAGATGAGGAAAAACATATGGCGAAAAAAATGGGGGAAGGTTGGGACATTTTACAACTGTTTGCAATACATTCTTGTAATAGTACTGTTTAGAACCTTGTGGAACTGTGGGAAGAAATCTGTATGACATCACATGACACTGCAGTCATTAACACCAGTACTCTGTGCATTAACATTCTTACAGGTGGCAGTTACCTACACTTGAAAGTTATTAGTACAGAACTTTTCATGGAAACACAGTAATAGAAAGTTGCATTTTTAAATGAGTATCCTGCCATGCATACAAACACTGCCAACACTTCACCTTCCCCACTGCACATCCTGCCATGTAAACAAACACTGCTGCCACTTTACCCTCTCCACTGCACATCCTGCCATGTAAGCAAACACTGCTGCCACTTCACCATCACTACTGCACATCCTGTCATGTATACAAACACTGCTGCCACTTTACCCTCACCACTGCACATCTTGCCATGTAAACAAACACTGCTGCCATTTCACCCTCCCCACTGCACACCCTGCCATGTAAACGTACACTGCTGTCACTTCACCCTCACTACGGTACCAATGATAATATTTTTTGTCTCTGAAATCAATAATTATTGTGTATGACAAAATAAAAATAATCTGATGTGCAGTACCTCAGCAAACAACACACTTTAATCTGAAAAGAAATCTCAAAATATACAAAACAATATCATATCTGGTCAAGGATGTGTTATAGGTCTGCTTTGCAGTTCCACTTGGATTTCTCACTGGTGTCATGAGCCATGGCTCCATTGGATATCCAGCATCATGTAAAAAACAAGAAAAAAAAAGAGAGAGACAGAAAAGGAGGGGGCAACAAAATAAAGAAAACATGTTTTGGTATTCAACAAGTAACACCTTAAATACAATAAAAAAATAATTTTCAACTTACCAACAAGATGACCACTGGGCATCCTATCGTGCAGGAAGAGGTGGTAGAGTTAGCTAGTGTGCCAGATGTGAGAATCATGGACACTGCCAGGATGGTGATCATAGATGTTGGTGATGCACCCCCCCCATGCATCACACAGTACCTGACAATTAATGTAAAGTATCCATTCCTATTATGATACTGCCCCCCTGTGGACCAGAAGAAGCCCTAATTGCAACATGGGTACAATCTATTGCACCAAATACTTCAGGGAAACATGCCGCCCCATAAAAGGTGCACATGGTCCTCTCACGGTCCTGAAGTGACACTGAGAGATAGATATACATGTGTCAAGAAAACATCCAGGAACTGCTGCACTATATTCTTCTTCTTTTGGCTGCTTCCGTTAGGGGTCGCCACAGTGGATCATCTGTTTCCATTTCTTCCTGTCCTCTGCATCATGCTCTATCACACTATCCACCTGCATGTCCTCTCTCACCAAATCCATAAACCTTATCTTAGGCCTTCCTCTCTTCCTCTTACCTGGCTTCTCCATCCTTTAGTATCCTTTTCCCAATATACCCAGCATCCCTCCTCAGCACATGTCCAAACCAACACAATCTCACCTCTGTGGCTTTGTCTCCAAACTGTCCAACCCGAACTGACCCTCTAATATACTGATTCCTAACCTTGTCCATTCTTGTCACACCCAATACATATCTTAACATTTTTAACTCTGCCACCTCCAGCTATGACTCCTGCCTTTTTGTCAATGCCACTGTCTCCAACATATATAGCTGGTCTGACTACCCTCTTGTAGACCTTCCCTTTCACTCTTACTGGTACCCGTCTGTCACAAATCACTCCTGACACTCTTCTCCACTCACTCCTCCCTGCTTGTAGTCTCTTCCTCACCTGTCTTCCATACTCACCATTACTCTGAACTATTGATCCCAAGTATTTAAACTCATCCTCCTTTGCCACCTCTACTCCCTGCAAACTCACCATTCCTCTATCCTCCCTCTCATTCACACACATATATTCTGTCTTAGTCCTGCTGAACTTCATTCCTCTCTTCTCTAGGACATATCTCCACCTCTCCAGGGTCTCCTCAACCTGTTCTCTACTCTCACTACAGATCATAATGTTATCTGCAACATCGTAGTCCATGGAGACTCCTGTCTGATCTTGTCTATCAACCTGTCCATCACTATTGCAAATAAGAAAGGGCTCAGAGCTGATCCTTGATGTAATCCCACCTCCACCTTAAATGCATCTGTCACTCCTACTGCAGACCTCACCATTGTCACACTACCCTCATACATATCCTGTACCACTCTTACATACTTGTCTGCCACTCCCAACTTCCTCATGCAATACCACAACTCCTCTCTAGGCACTCTGTCATATGCTTTCTCTAATTCCACAAAGACACAATGCAACTTCTGACTTTTTGTATACTTCTGCATCAACACTCTCAGAGCAAACATCACATCTGTAGTGCTCTTTCCAGACATGTAACCATACTGCTGCTCATTAATCATCACCTCCCGTCTTGACCTAGCTTCCACTACTCTTTCCCATAACTTTATGCTTTGGCTGATCGGTTTTATCCCTCTGTAGTTACTACAGCTCTGCACATCACCTTTATTTTTAAAAATTGGTACCAAAACACTTGTTCTCCACTCCTCAGGCATCCTCTGACTTTCCTTCATTAAACAATCTGGTTAAAAACTCTGCACTATCCTTGAGGCAAAAGCCTCTGAGATCTCCAACATGTCCCCAGTCTGTCTCTGGAAAGTTCCCATGGCGCGTAGTGGGGGCTATACATAACTTTATGTCCACAGGTATAGGAAGTCCATGCATTCCTCCAGTACTCCTATGGGAGTCATATGTACCCATTAAGACCCTTATAATGTCCCTATCCACTCTGAACTTGTCAAGTATTTCTTGATTATCAAAGTTATAATGAGTTATCCTATACCTATGTATGTACCTTCTTGGCTGGTGAATGCTTCTGGGCACAAGCGGTTTGGGCTTGGCCAAGGCCAGCAATTCTTACCTAAAAATAGCAAGGTTAGCAGCAAGTGAAAACAGTTTTGTGGATTGGAAAATAGATAGGATTTGTGAGACCCAGCTTTATATAATGTATCTGTGAACGGCATAGAAAAGTGGGAAAATTCCACTATGAATCACAAACAGTTAATACAATGCTACATTAGTATACTCTGAGTGACACCATATCTCATTTACATCTCATTATGACTTAATTTGTTTAAACTTATTCGCAGCCATCACACTTGTGTGAGTGACGTCTATGACTCGCGGCTCAGCTGTGGTCATTTGCGGACAGGGCAAATAGCCATAATGCTTCTGCGTAATGACTATGAATTCCACCCCATATTTCAGTGTATCCCCCATCTCTGGAACAAAGTTACACTTTACATCAAGCAGAATAGCACCCTTGTCACTTTCAAGGTAAACCTTTGTAATTATATTGGCAGCCTCAAATTCTTTCCCAGGCTGTCTTGTCTTGCTCTCCTTGAGGCTGGAATGAACTTTTGATTATGGTTTTTGGCTAGGCTTGTAATGATTTAGAGACTGATTGCCTAATACTTAACCATGAAACCATGAACCTATGAGCCTATATGAAAACTAGCTAGAAGAGGGAGTCTTGTACCGTATCACATACGCTTGTGGATAAAATGTTTTGTGGTTAAAGAAGTTTAAGCCTGAAACCGGTATTAGAGGCCTGCATTCCTCCATTCCAGGATGTGGTCTTGCTGGGATGATACAAAGTTACAAAGTACAAGGAGCACATTAGGTTGAAACGTCCTTTAGGACTGACAAAATGAAAACCATCAGCATCCTTTTGGAGCCATCTACTACCAGTTATGAGAGTTTATGGTGTGATTCACTGTTTTGAGAACTGAATAAACAGAGTTCTACCACTCCCTAAAATATTGTCGTGATCTTGTGCTATTATTTATTTACATTGCATGCAGTTTATAATCATTATTATTGTTTGACCATTCTGTGTGCTACAAGTCTCAGCTTTTCTGAAGAACTCATTACAAAAGGTGTCAGGAGTGGCAAACAGATATTTAGTGTACTGCTGTGAATATGCAATGACCCTCCCCCGATGATGAGGATAGACTACAAGTCTGGTTTGTAGTTTAATCAATAGTTCAAACAATGCCAGTAATTGGTTATCAGTGGTAAGTCTGTAAAATGAGTTAACCTCCACATTGGGTATCCTGAATTTATTAACAGCGTAGATCCTCACTTGGTAGCTAAAGCTTTAGCAGAATTAGAATTGAATGATCATAAAGAAAAGGCTGCAGAAAATGCTGTGGTAGCAGTATGACTATTTTTAAAAGCATTTTGATTTGTAAATCACAAGTGAATGATCTCAGCTAAGAAATACAAGGAAAGAAGAAAAATATTAACAACAGCCAGGTAATAACAAACTTAGAAAAAGCAGCAGAAGGCAGAGGTAGTATAAAACAGGTTAGTTTCGCATTTGCTGAAGTAATACAACAACAGAGAGACAGAGAGCCGGGAATGAAGGAAATATAAGCCACCTTTAAGTGTGCGGGTTTGAGCCTTGGTGTGCCATTCAAAGACTGACGATGAACATGGCGATGGCAGGTGTCCAAACTGTGGCGACAATGAAGACACATCCTAGGAAATGAACTAGATAAACCAGCTATGAAAATATGCCCCTTAGCTAAAAAGAAAGGGGTGCATGATAGAGCTGTGCACATTCAACCAAAAACAGCTCTGATATAGAATTCAGACATATAAACACAAGCCAGGAGAAATAGTTCTGACATGGTTCTTTCATGTGTGGGAACTGTAGAAACTATTGTAATGTTTAATGTAGGAAAGATGAGTACATGTGGCTGTTTAGTGTACTGTCTATGACCTAACAGGGTCTTCAGTGGTATCAATGCATAAACCACTGAGCCACAGACATCAGTTAGGTGGCTTTTGTTAAACATTTATTTACTTATTTACTTAATTTGTATTACCAGTGTGGGTGCACTATTCCTGGGATCCTTTTCAACCCTGAGCCAGGTAAATAAGTAAATGCTATAATCAGATTTAAACATTTCTACGGATAGATTTCTCAGTAGCAATGTCTCTCTCTCTCTCTCTCTCTCTCTCTCTATATATATATATATATGTAGATATTTATATATGTAATTTGATCTGCCTTACAGTAGACTGACGCAGAAAGCACTGATCTAAAGCTCAATGTTACAACAGTCATGCTCTAAGACATTAACTTGCAGCATACAGATCCAAACTCAATGTTTTTTACAGGAAGCAAATCCCAGTGCATCCTCTATAGCCCCTGCTAATTATATATGCCAACTCTATGGGATCGCACAATAGCTGGGATAAGGTGTATTCTTCTTAACATTTTTTTGAGAAAAGGTCAGCAACATGGAATGAAATTATTAGATATTACATCAGAAATAGCTGTTTCTAAAGAAAATCCAAAAGGAGTTTAAGAACAACTTGTAGAAAAAGATAATTACAATGAGGCATAATTACAAAGTGTCAACACCAGGATAAAATAGCTTTTGGGAATGGAGAAGTGTTACCTACTGCAGTAGCAGCCTCTGTACCTGAAAATGTTTTAGATGTATCTGTAGAGTATTGTAGGGTATTGGAGACCAGAGCTGGTCTGTTCCAGTCTGAAGTGTGACATTGTTCTGACAATGTAGTAAAAGTTGTACTTCATGGTGATGCAAAGCGGAAGCCAATGTATGATCCCCCACTGAAAAGTGTCATGAACTGTCATGAACCTAAAACAGTAATGCCATCTTGAAACTATCCAGGAAATACAAAGTGCATCCTCTAGCCAATACTGAAAAGGCTCTTACTGCAGTAATGCAACATTTCTAAAAAAAAAGATATACATCAACAAAACTAAAATACAAAACAGTGACTGTGACTTGGAATGGTGCCAAATGAAATGAACCTGAAAGCACTATGAACAGTATCCAGAAAGTCAAACCGATAATCCTCCTCACGCAAAAAGACTTGTAACAAGAACACCAACGAACCTTGGATCCTGGCAAAGAACAATCCTTTATTGAAGAGCACCAACAATTCCGCACATAGTAGTAAAAACAAACAGGACTAAGCGCTTTCACCCTGACAAACAGGGCATCATCAGAGTAATGATTGTGCACCACTAACTTCATTATATAGTGAAATAAAAACCTAAATTGCACCTCATTAACAATAATTGTGACTCAAAATTGATTAATTGAACAGACAACCAGAATTAAAGTAAAACAAACATACGTAAAATCAAGAAGGCAGTCAGCTTACCATTAACACTGACTTTTTTAAATAAATATTTAAATGTGAAGCTAAATGTTTTTGCTCAATGTAACAAATTGTATTTATATGTACAAAAAGAATAAAAAATATATAAAGTAATAAATATAGTTATGAATATAAATAAGTTATATAAATAAATATTTGTTAAATATAAATAAATATATATATTTGTGTTTTTGCTTTTATACATGTTGTTCTACAATTTTATAATATTATAATTTTATAATAGTATATAACAAGACATATAAGAACAATAATAGTAATTTGTTGAAATAACTTGTGCATAATATATATGCCATGTAATAATAATAATAGTAAATACATTTAATAATTAATAACACTTTAAAAGAAATTCTTTTGAAAATTTTTTTTAAGGATAATTGATTGGGAAAATTGTTTTTATATATGTTTATACAAAAAAGTCAGAAATTTCGAATTGTAATCTTGTTACATAGGAAATACAAATACTAAACTCATTTAACTGTACCATATGTATAAAAATAATAATAATATATAAATACATGTGTACATATATATAATGCCTATGAAACAGTATAAATAATCTTGTTAAAATGATCGAATACTTTCACAATGTCAGGAGGTTATCAAAGTTATTCAAAATTTTCATTTTTTAAAAAATTCATTGTTTAAAAAAGACATTTTGTATTTAAAAAAATCTTTTGTAGTTAAAAAATTTTTTGTATACATAAATATTAGATATAATATAATATGATGTACAATTAATAATTAATATATATAACAAATTTATATAATTTGAGATCTAAGCTTTAATATACTGGATATCGATACATGTTCATTAATTCCAGGCAAGGCTGTGGCATTTAATCTGAGTTGCCACAAGCATTCCTTGGCTTCTAAGATCATCTTATCATCACCACCACTAAATTCTTGATGGTAAATTCTGTCAATAATAAAAAATATGAATTTTTTGAAATTGGAACAAATAGTACTATGGTTATACAAAGCACTAGTTGTTTTGTGCTTTTTATATCTCGTAAATGTTCACTAATTCTTTGCTTGAGTTTTCTAATGGTTTTACCTACATAAAGGCATTACAGGCTGTGCAAGATGCAACATAAACCACCATTTGAGTGTTGCAATTGCACAACCCTGACATGTAATTGTCTTTACATAATTGTGAATATACAAATACGGGCCATCATTAATAAATCTACAGACATGGCATGTTCCACATTTGTTCATTTTAGAATTTTTAAACATTTCAAAGTTCTTGTACTGTTCAAATAAATTCTTTAAATTTCTACCTCTACTAAAAGTTATTTTAACTGAGTTACCTATTATTTCTCTTAAATCTTGGCTTAAATCTGTAATACTAGTCCAAGTTTCTTGCATAGCAGTAACAATTTGTTGAGAACAATAGTTAAAGGGTAAAATAAAAGTGTCATGTCTTGAGATAGATTGGTTCTTGTTTGTAGTAATGTTGGTAGCTAGCGAAATGATAGGTTTATATGATGTATTCCTTTTAATTATAATTTCCCTACCTATTTCCTGAATAAAGTTCATCGGATATCCTCTAGCCAAAAACATATTAGTAAGTATCTCCAATTCATTTTCAAATTTTAATTCGTCACTCACAATTCTAGACAAACGTACCATTTGTCCTTTAACTAAATTCTTTTTTTGGTACGTTGGATGACAACTCTCAAAATGTAAAAAAGAATTCGAGTAAGTTTTCTTTCTGTAAATCCCTGACTGGAATTTGTTGTCATCCAAACGTAATGTAATGTCTAAGAAATTTGCGTTGTTAACAAAGACATGACTAGTGAATCTTAAGAACTCAGTTGTTTTACACAAAAAGTCAATAAATTCATTGAATTCATCTTCAGTTCCTTTCCAAAAAATTAAGATATCATCTAGAAAGCGTAAATATAACAGAACCTTTTTCCAATAAATGCTTGTGAAAACATATTCTGACTCCCAATAAGCAAGGACCAAATTAGCATAAATGGGAGCGCATCTAGCCCCCATGGCAACCCCCTTAATTTGTCTAAAAAGCTCTTTATTGAAAGAAAGAAAATTGTTTTCTAGTACTAATTCTAGCATTTCAGTAAGTATCCTGTTTTCAGAGACATTCTCTTCGTTATATTTGTTTAAACATGCTTCAAACATCTCCAAACCTTGCTCATGAGGAATTACCATGAATAAATTAACAATATCTACAGTTGCCATTAGAAATTCTGTTTTAAAATCAAAGGTGGTCGTGAATTGCCTAATAATGTCAAGACAATGCCAAGAGTCTTTTAAAATATACGGAATAGAGTTCATAATAGGCTTGCACTTGAAATCTATGTAGGCAGCTATTGGTTCTGTCTTTGATCCCTTAGCTGATACTATCGGTCTAAAAGGAGGTTGGTTCATGTTTTTATGAATCTTAGGAATTCCAAATATGGATGGGGTAATGGGGAATTCAACTGAGATGAAATTGTATGTTTGTTGATCTATTCTCCCATCCATTAAAAATTCATACAACAACCAATCGATCCTAGTGTAAGCTTGATTGATCTCATTTCTGCTAACTTTTTGATATGTATCGTTGTCTTCCAACATATTAGACATTCTATTATTATAATCAGTAGTGTGCATAATGACCACACCCCCACCCTTGTCTGGTTTCATAATGCGGTATTTGTTAGTATCTGTAAGTTCTTTAAGACAAAATTTCTCTGAAGGTGTCATATTGCTTATACCAGCATTGTTATATTGTATAATTCGTCTAATGTGTGATTCACATAATTTTTCAAAAATCTGAATAAAACAATTTTGTGGTGGAATAAAAGTACTATGACGTTTCAACGTCAAAAATCTGTTACTTTGAAATGGGTCTCCTGTGTTGTGAAAAAATATTTTCAAATTTAAAAGTCTTGTATACAATTTAAGATTTGTTAAAACCTTACCTATATCTAACCTAAATGTAGGTACATAACTAAAACCTTTACTTAAAAATTGAACATATTTGTCCTCAAATTTTTCACCTGTAAAATTGTACAAATTAAAACCCAAAAAGGAAGAGACAGAGCAAACTTGCTTATCAGTATTTAATGAGACTTCAATGTCTTTGTCCGTAACACTCTTCTCTGACACAGAATTACCTCTAATAATTTGTGTTTCTGAAATGGGGTAGGGTGATTCATTTTTATTTGAATCCTCGATTATTTCAGAAACTACTTCTATTTGGTTGTGATTAATAATGGCTATCTCTGCCATGAATGAGTTCTGTGTGGTTGGTTGTTGTAATATCTGTGTGGAACTTGGTTCTGATTGCTCTGTTGCTCTCTTATCCATTCTGATCTCCTCAAGGATGGTGGTTCTAAAAAAACAGGTTGAACTTCGTCATTGTAGTTATAATTAAAATTAACTTGATTTGTCCTGACATTGTCCATCTTCGGACTTGATTCATGTCTATTAGTCATGGCATGTTGTCGATTATAAGCCTGCATATTCTTATATTCCCTGAAATGGGTATATGCTTTATTGTTACTATAATCCCTAGTGTCTCTTTCAATTTTCTTGTTTTTAATATCAAGGCCCTTGTTAATATATCTATCAATATCCTTAAAAATATTTTCTAACCTAAATTTGTTGTGCTCATATAACAAATCTGTTTTGATGTTACTATCTATAATGTTAAGTTTTTCCTTTAAAGCATTCAATCTATCGTTATTATTACGTATAATCAGTCTTAACAGTTCAAGTCCAGTTCTATCAAAAAGATGCAACAGTTCTGAAAATGTGTCTGTGCCTTCTTCAAACCCATGCGGTAGTTTGAACAAACGAAGCCCCTTTGGTACTTGTTTTAACTCCAGAGATCGTTCCAGGAACACATTGTCCATCTGGAGCGATTTAAAAGTTCTTAAGGTCTTTTCAAATTCAGAAAATTGAGTATTCAGCGTACCCATATCTCTGGATAGAGTAGGTTGTCTCTGATTTAAGCATGGGGCCGTAAGAAAATGATCCAAATCCATATTGGGTGTTGGATTGATGTGAGAACGGCCAATACGCATAGTCTGATTCCGTTCTTCATTGGGATGAGATCTGGTTGCCCTGTTGGGACGAGGTGGAATATTGACATCATCTTTACTTGTTGTTACGCCATTATTAACTGGACTTGTTGATTGTTGCCCAGATATCAGCCTGTGAACGCTGGTGTTAGGCGTAGAGTGAAACGTGAAAAGTTGCTCTTGTGATTCCGTTATAATAATTTCACCTTCCACTGTAGGATTCTGTAATTGTTCGTGCAAGGTTTTGATAAGTTTATTGGTAATGTCTAAGTGCTCTTGCAATAACCGCTGTATATTCATGTTAAACAGCGTTGATGTAAAACCGTGAAGTTACACCCCAGTGACAAACAGTGTTTTGCAAGAGCAACAAGTCAGTGGTGCGTTTAAGAATTAAGTTGAAATTTGCGTACTGTCCCTGAAAATTCGGTAGTGATTTAAAAATAGAACATAATGAAAATTGACAATAAAACCATAAAAAGTCTATGCACCAATGATAATCACTTAAATGGTCACTTAATTACAACAGGTAGATCCGTCCTGTTGTATTTGTTGTCTTATAAATCAAAAGGTGCCGTACAACAGAACTCCTGAACAGTTGTGTAATGTAGTACCGCAGTTACCGATGCACCCTTTGAACAAAACCAAGAAGCAAAACAGTTTGTGCTGTTAAACCAGGTTTACACAATAATATGTGTTTTACTACTGCCCAGGAAAAATACGCTTGTAGTAAACCTTTGTGGTTAGACATCAATTTCTGACCCAAAAACAGTTAGTCGCCGGCAGTAGCTTCAATAAGTTTAAAAATTTCACCTGGTATTACTGATCGCACAAATAAAACTGTCAAAAAACGAGATTCTGAACAGCGGAAATCTTGTTCAACAAAAAACGTTTGTCATCAGATACGTAGCCCTAAGCTACGTTGTTGGGCTCTGAACACGACTCACCAGGATACAAACAGGCCGTCAGAAAAACAAACCGATAATCCTGCTCACGCAAAAAGACTTGTAACAAGAACACCAACGAACCTTGGATCCTGGCAAAGAACAATCCTTTATTGAAGAGCACCAACAATTCCGCACATAGTAGTAAAAACAAACAGGACTAAGCGCTTTCACCCTGACAAACAGGGCATCATCAGAGTAATGATTGTGCACCACTAACTTCATTATATAGTGAAATAAAAACCTAAATTGCACCTCATTAACAATAATTGTGACTCAAAATTGATTAATTGAACAGACAACCAGAATTAAAGTAAAACAAACATACGTAAAATCAAGAAGGCAGTCAGCTTACCATTAACACTGACTTTTTTAAATAAATATTTAAATGTGAAGCTAAATGTTTTTGCTCAATGTAACAAATTGTATTTATATGTACAAAAGAATAAAAATATATAAAGTAATAAATATAGTTATGAATATAAATAAGTTATATAAATAAATATTTGTTAAATATAAATAAATATATATATTTGTGTTTTTGCTTTTATACATGTTGTTCTACAATTTTATAATATTATAATTTTATAATAGTATATAACAAGACATATAAGAACAATAATAGTAATTTGTTGAAATAACTTGTGCATAATATATATGCCATGTAATAATAATAATAGTAAATACATTTAATAATTAATAACACTTTAAAAGAAATTCTTTTGAAAAATTTTTTTAAGGATAATTGATTGGGAAAATTGTTTTTATATATATTTATACAAAAAAGTCAGAAATTTCGAATTGTAATCTTGTTACATAGGAAATACAAATACTAAACTCATTTAACTGTACCATATGTATAAAAATAATAATAATATATAAATACATGTGTACATATATATAATGCCTATGAAACAGTATAAATAATCTTGTTAAAATGATCGAATACTTTCACAATGTCAGGAGGTTATCAAAGTTATTCAAAATTTTCATTTTTAAAAATTCATTGTTTAAAAGACATTTTGTATTTAAAAAAAATCTTTTGTAGTTAAAAAATTTTTTGTATACATAAATATTAGATATAATATAATATGATGTACAATAAATAATTAATATATAACAAATTTATCTAATTTGAGATCTAAGCTTTAATATACTAGATATCGATACATGTTCATTAATTCCAGGCAAGGCTGTGGCATTTAATCTGAGTTGCCACAAGCATTCCTTGGCTTCTAAGATCATCTTATCATCACCACCACTAAATTCTTGATGGTAAATTCTGTCAATAATAAAAAATATGAATTTTTTGAAATTGGAACAAATAGTACTATGGTTATACAAAGCACTAGTTGTTTTGTGCTTTTTATATCTCGTAAATGTTCACTAATTCTTTGCTTGAGTTTTCTAATGGTTTTACCTACATAAAGGCATTACAGGCTGTGCAAGATGCAACATAAACCACCATTTGAGTGTTGCAATTGCACAACCCTGACATGTAATTGTCTTTACATAATTGTGAATATACAAATACGGGCCATCATTAATAAATCTACAGACATGGCATGTTCCACATTTGTTCATTTTAGAATTTTAAACATTTCAAAGTTCTTGTACTGTTCAAATAAATTCTTTAAATTTCTACCTCTACTAAAAGTTATTTTAACTGAGTTACCTATTATTTCTCTTAAATCTTGGCTTAAATCTGTAATACTAGTCCAAGTTTCTTGCATAGCAGTAACAATTTGTTGAGAACAATAGTTAAAGGGTAAAATAAAAGTGTCATGTCTTGAGATAGATTGGTTCTTGTTTGTAGTAATGTTGGTAGCTAGCGAAATGATAGGTTTATATGATGTATTCCTTTTAATTATAATTTCCCTACCTATTTCCTGAATAAAGTTCATCGGATATCCTCTAGCCAAAAACATATTAGTAAGTATCTCCAATTCATTTTCAAATTTTAATTCGTCACTCACAATTCTAGACAAACGTACCATTTGTCCTTTAACTAAATTCTTTTTTTGGTATGTTGGATGACAACTCTCAAAATGTAAAAAAGAATTCGAGTAAGTTTTCTTTCTGTAAATCCCTGACTGGAATTTGTTGTTTGTACCAAAAAAAGAATTGACACTTTTATTTTACCCTTTAACTATTGTTCTCAACAAATTGTTACTGCTATGCAAGAAACTTGGACTAGTATTACAGATTTAAGCCAAGATTTAAGAGAAATAATAGGTAACTCAGTTAAAATAACTTTTAGTAGAGGTAGAAATTTAAAGAATTTATTTGAACAGTACAAGAACTTTGAAATGTTTAAAAATTCTAAAATGAACAAATGTGGAACATGCCATGTCTGTAGATTTATTAATGATGGCCCGTATTTGTATATTCACAATTATGTAAAGACAATTACATGTCCAGGGTTGTGCAATTGCAACACTCAAATGGTGGTTTATGTTGCATCTTGCACAGCCTGTAATGCCTTTTATGTAGGTAAAACCATTAGAAAACTCAAGCAAAGAATTAGTGAACATTTACGAGATATAAAAAAGCACAAAACAACTAGTGCTTTGTATAACCATAGTACTATTTGTTCCAATTTCAAAAAATTCATATTTTTTATTATTGACAGAATT
Source organism: Protopterus annectens (assembly GCF_019279795.1). Lineage (NCBI taxonomy): Eukaryota > Metazoa > Chordata > Ceratodontiformes > Protopteridae > Protopterus > Protopterus annectens. The sequence continues at coordinate 979,998,380 of NC_056733.1, read as the reverse complement.
TACCATCAAGAATTTAGTGGTGGTGATGATAAGATGATCTTAGAAGCCAAGGAATGCTTGTGGCAACTCAGATTAAATGCCACAGCCTTGCCTGGAATTAATGAACATGTATCGATATCTAGTATATTAAAGCTTAGATCTCAAATTATATAAATTTGTTATATATATTAATTATTAATTGTACATCATATTATATTATATCTAATATTTATGTATACAAAAAATTTTTTAACTACAAAAGATTTTTTTAAATACAAAATGTCTTTTTAAACAATGAATTTTTAAAAATGAAAATTTTGAATAACTTTGATAACCTCCTGACATTGTGAAAGTATTCGATCATTTTAACAAGATTATTTATACTGTTTCATAGGCATTATATATATGTACACATGTATTTATATATTATTATTATTTTTATACATATGGTACAGTTAAATGAGTTTAGTATTTGTATTTCCTATGTAACAAGATTACAATTGAAATTTCTGACTTTTTGTATAACCTTATATAAAGACAATTTTCCCAATCAATTATCCTTAAAAAAATTTTTCAAAAGAATTTCTTTTAAAGTGTTATTAATTATTAAATGTATTTACTATTATTATTATTACATGGCATATATATTATGCACAAGTTATTTCAACAAATTACTATTATTGTTCTTATATGTCTTGTTATATACTATTATAAAATTATAATATTATAAAATTGTAGAACAACATGTATAAAAGCAAAAACACAAATATATATATTTATTTATATTTAACAAATATTTATTTATATAACTTATTTATATTCATAACTATATTTATTACTTTATATATTTTTTATTCTTTTTGTACATATAAATACAATTTGTTACATTGAGCAAAAACATTTAGCTTCACATTTAAATATTTATTTAAAAAAGTCAGTGTTAATGGTAAGCTGACTGCCTTCTTGATTTTACGTATGTTTGTTTTACTTTAATTCTGGTTGTCTGTTCAATTAATCAATTTTGAGTCACAATTATTGTTAATGAGGTGCAATTTAGGTTTTTATTTCACTATATAATGAAGTTAGTGGTGCACAATCATTACTCTGATGATGCCCTGTTTGTCAGGGTGAAAGCGCTTAGTCCTGTTTGTTTTTACTACTATGTGCGGAATTGTTGGTGCTCTTCAATAAAGGATTGTTCTTTGCCAGGATCCAAGGTTCGTTGGTGTTCTTGTTACAAGTATCCAGAAAGTGCAGATTCCTAAAACAAACAAACAAACAAACAAACAAACAAACAAACAAACAAACAAACAAACAAACAAACAAACACAAAAAAAACAACCGGCACAAGCAATGGGATTCTGGAGATATTTTGGATCACATCTGGGATTAATCATAAACCCATCTATAATGTGACCAAAAACGAAACCTAATTTTATGTGGCGTCAACAACAACAAATGTCATTGGGGAAGTAAAAGGGCGCTTCAGCAAAGTGTTGGAGTAAGACGATTAGATCATAACTAACTTTTTATTCTTGAGGTTTCTGCAAATGATAACACAGTGTCATGGGGTAAGTGTCAGTAATGTGATGCCACCAAAATGACCATTGGGATTTGGGTCCATATGCTTTCATGGACTAAAACATGCTATAGTAGATGGGAACAGCTTGTGCTGGTGGTGCAAGTTGCACGTTTGCATACAGAAAGCATAACAAAATGACAGTGATTGTTTGTAACACTGACTGGTCTATCCAGGGATGGTGCATCACAATGTATTCATGCCAAAGTTGATTAAACAGGTTTCTACAATGTGAAAGTGGAGGTGCTACATACAGGAATGAACAAATATCATATTGAGACTATCCCAGGCATGGCATAAATTATTTTGAATGTAGGAATGAACAAATATCATATGAGAATATCCCAGGAACAGCATAAATTTGTTTGAATGTAGGAATAAATAAATATACCAAGAATATTCCAGGCACATTATAAATTGCTTTGAGTGGTTGCAGTAATAGACAATGACACTTCTGGAACAAATGAGTGACAATTTGAACAGATGACTTTGGCAAAACATGGATTGCAGTTCTGTTTTGCGCAAAGACTGCAATTATTTTGTACAGAGGGACAAGCTGTTTCCAATAACTAAGCAGAACATTTAGCTGACCTATTTGCAATTAGTTAATTATCAGTTTTTCTTTATTTATGTATGTATGCATGTTTGTATGCATGCATGTATGTTTGTATGTTTATTAACTGACTAAATATATATCTCAAACCCTTCTAATCCCATATCTCCTTAGTCCATGTTTCCCTATGTAGATGTTTAAAATCTATCAACCAAATTGCAAACGTGTTTATTTCTTGTATTAGTCTATATACTATTAGTATATAAGAAATCTCTGCTGTGTATAACCTGCTGATTGTTCTGTTGTCTTATTTAACATCTATGAAAATTTTCTCTCTTCTTGTATTTGTAACATGTACCCTCTTTTTTAACTTGTATTTTCGACTTGTATTAACCATTATGTTGGAGCTTTTCTCCTCGGGCCTCTACTGAAAAAGGATATGTATCCAGCTAGACTAGCCCGGTTAACAAATGTAAAATAATAAAATAAATAAATAAACTGAGTGAGTGGGCTGGTATAAGAACCTTTCCAGCTTCTATCAGAGCCACAAGACAGAGATAGTTATGTAAAGTGATACAACTAGACAGAGAGTTACATAGCATGAGATAAACATACATTGCTACCATAGCCGGCCTTAGGCATAGGCCAACTAGGCAGCCACCTAGGGCACCCCTTTAGCAGCAGTGCTTTTTCAGTAATCTGGATGGTGTAGGTAGACCAGAATGGGGACACCAGGTGGTGTGGGGGGTGCTGTGGAGACCTTTTGTCTAGGGCACCAGTTGACCAAAGGCCGACCCTGATTGCTACAATGAAAATGTAACCAATTTATGTTATAATATTTATAGACTAATCAGAGTAGTGATCAAATCCAAGAGCGTTATATGTTACAAGAGAAGATAAGTAGCAGGAACGAGTGCGGATGCCGTACGTTATCGTATGTCTCTATAGCAACAACATTTACGCTCATGCAGTACGTGTTACTTACGTTTCTTTCTTGAAAGTGTTAAATGCTTTTGTGGTACTTAGTTTATTTGGAAGAGAGTACCTGAGGCATGTGCTACCTTTGACAACTGCTTAAGGAGTATTAAATTCGTTGTAGTCTGAGGTTATAAGGGTTCCTAAAGAGTAAGGGGTGAATTATAGCGACAGCGTGCTTGCAAGCAGAGGGCAGTATCTATCATCGAATCGTCTGAGCGGTAATGAATTTATCAGACAAACAGGCCTGTCAGCGATTCTCAGCCAATTCAGGCTTTGTGATTTTCATTTTTACTGAATAGAGACAGAAACCTCAGTATTTTGTTTTCTGTTGTTTGTAGTAAATGTATGTTACGTGCAAACACTGTGGCTGTGACCATTAAAGCATATTTAGTCTGGGGATTAGTACATTGATGATGTTAGAGCATCGGGTTTCATAAGTAAGGAGGTGAGATATACCATGTGCAGCTTTTAATTGGGACAGAACTCTAGCTGTTATACTATCAATTTAAGAGTGAAAGGATAGGGTACTCTCCAACAATATACTCAGATTTAATTGTTCTTTAACACAGAGTATTTCCAGAAGGGTCCAAGATGTGAATTTTTCTTTTTATTTTAGACAGTCTTTTTACAGTGCAAACATCATAAATGCAGATTTATTTGTATTTATACTAAGTTTATTGTCTATGTACCAGTTCCCTATAGATGTGATATTATCTTGTAGACTGGAGGCTGATTGTTGTAATGACTTGAGTACTTTTGCTATGACAATGTCATCCTCATACATTATATGTTCATAGGTGGTTACTGGGCTATTGACCCAAAGGTCTTTATAAGCCTAGCTGTGTGTACTCAAATATAATACTAGAGAACTCCAATATAAATGATCTTGCCTAAACTCGAGATCTTAGCAATGACTGTCCATATCTAGAAAGGTCATAGGTGAAATCCCTGGCAGGAATTTTTGATTTCCCATCCAGTCATCCAGGCTACCCTTAAACAGGGTCAAAAATGGGCTTTGCTTGACCTGAACTAGTAGCCTATTCCAGAGGACTGGCAACCTCTGAGAGAAATATCTGTCTCTCCAGCAGGTCCTATTTATGTCACAGGCCAGGTTAAGGTCCCTGGAGTGTGTGACCCTTGTCTCATTTGACTTTTGGATGTGTAGCTTTTCCATTAGATTTGGATATGAGATTGCTCTGCAGGCCAGACACAAGTCTCCTCTAAGTAGTCTGTATGCTGCTGAGTACAGTGGCAGTGACTTTAGCCTGTCACTGTATGACACATGCTGCAGACCCTGAATTTTCTTGGTTAGAAATCTCTGAGGTCTCTCAAGTTGCTGCAGATGCCTGGTAAGGTACATACTTACTGGTTCTCCTCTGCTCCCCCCCTCCAAAATTCTGCCTAGTAACAACCCCATTGCTTTTTCTTACTAGTGCTCTCTGGTCCCTCCAACCCTCCCTGAGCCATGTCCAGTGTGAGTATACTTCTACCACCAAACCAACGGGCACCATTTTCAAAATAGGTAGTCCTCCCCTGCTGGCCTCACGGCATGTTTGTCCACTTGCTGTAAGTGTATTATTTTCAACTATTTGTTTTGTGGTGTTATTGTACATACTGTAAATGCATTTTTTCAACTATCTGTTTTGCATTGTACAGATAATTGCTTTATGAGAATTATTACTACTTGCATGCGTACTTCTGCTTTTGAGTTGTTTAAAGTGTTTAGTAGTGTGACATTTTCTACCTGACATGTATTATTATGCATTTACGGTTTATGCAAATGTTTGCAGCTGGCAGCCTGTCCTTCTATTCTAACTTACCTGCCTCAGGACTGTTCTAACCAATATCTGTGTAGGTACTGTCTCTCACTGTATGTACCGCAGGCTGTGTATTTTCATTGTGTAGGTACTGTCTCTCACTGTATGTACCGCAGGCTGTGTATTTTCATTGTGTAGGTACTGTCTCTCACTGTATGTACCGTAGGCTGTGTATTTTCATTGTGTAGGTACTGTCTCTCACTGTATGTACCGCAGGCTGTGTATTTTCATTGTGTAAGTACTGTCTCTCACTGTATGTACCGCAGGCTGTGTATTTTCATTGTGTAGGTACTGTCTCTCACTGTATGTACTGCAGGCTGTGTATTTTCATTGTGTAGGTACTGTCTCTCACTGTATGTACCGCAGGCTGTGTATTTTCATTGTGTAGGTACTGTCTCTCACTGTATGTACCGCAGGCTGTGTATTTTCATTGTGTAGGTACTGTCTCTCACTGTATGTACCGCAGACTGTGTATTTTCATTGTGTAGGTACTGTCTCTCACTGTATGTACCGCAGGCTGTGTATTTTCATTGTGTAGGTACTGTCTCTCACTGTATGTACCGCAGGCTGTGTATTTTCATTGTGTAGGTACTGTCTCTCACTGTATGTACCGCAGGCTGTGTATTTTCATTGTGTAGGTACTGTCTCTCTGTATGTATGTACAGCAGGCTGTGTATTTTCATTGTGTAGGTACTGTCTCTCACTGTATGTACCGCAGGCTGTGTATTTTCATTGTGTAGGTACTGTCTCTCACTGTATGTACCGCAGACTGTGTATTTTCATTGTGTAGGTACTGTCTCTCACTGTATGTACCGCAGGCTGTGTATCTTCATTGTGTAGGTACTGTCTCTCACTGTATGTACCGCAGGCTGTGTATTTTCATTGTGTAGGTACTGTCTCTCACTGTATGTACCGCAGGCTGTGTATTTTCATTGTGTAGGTACTGTCTCTCACTGTATGTACTGCAGGCTGTGTATTTTCATTGTGTAGGTACTGTCTCTCACTGTATGTACCGCAGGCTGTGTATTTTCATTCTGTAGGTACTGTCTCTCACTGTATGTACTGCAGGCTGTGTATTTTCATTGTGTAGGTACTGTCTCTCACTGTATGTACCGCAGGCTGTGTATTTTCATTGTGTAGGTACTGTCTCTCACTGTATGTACTGCAGGCTGTGTATTTTCATTGTGTAGGTACTGTCTCTCACTGTATGTACCGCAGGCTGTGTATTTTCATTGTGTAGGTACTCTCTCTCACTGTATGTACTGCAGGCTGTGTATTTTCATTGTGTAGGTACTGTCTCTCACTGTATGTACCTCAGGCTGTGTATTTTCATTGTGTAGGTACTGTCTCTCACTGTATGTACCTCAGGCTGTGTATTTTCATTGTGTAGGTACTGTCTCTCACTGTATGTACCTCAGGCTGTGTATTTTCATTGTGTAGGTACTGTCTCTCACTGTATGTACCGCAGGCTGTGTATTTTCATTAAGTACAATTTAGTGAGTCGCTGACTTAGGTTTAGCGACACTGATTTTGTCTATTTTATGCCTTAAGGTGCCTAGAAGTTTGTTGTAGCCAGTAAGACATATTTCTTATATGTTGCATTATACTGATTCCTACAACTGAATAATTGTCTACAAATAATACTCCTGCGTTTATTTAGTGGATGATACGGCTCTTCTACATAGTTACTGTTTGTTTCCTGGTTTTCCTTACTGTTATCCTTCCCTCTTGCTCTTTTTTTTAGCCTAAATTGCTGTGCATTCCCAGTGTTCGTGACCTGCTACAGCTCCTTTTACTGCACAAAAATCTAACTCTGTGAAACCTAAAAGATACTGAGAGTTTATGCTGCCCTGAAGAACCAAACATTATTATATGTGTTTCACCACATAAAGGTTATTTTAAAAGTTGCATTTTATAATAATCCTTAACTTGCAAAATACAAATGCCTAAGCCAGCAGCAGAGATGTTTTTTACTCTATTTCTTCCTCCTCTAGTATTATTACAGTAGCTTGCACATGGTACTGGATTATATATTTTTTTCTCTAGTCCCTATAGTAATTTGATTGGTTACCAGATGTCTTTTGAATGTTATATCTTTCCCATAGACTCCCTTCCCAACTTAAATACATCTTGTTTCAGATTTTCCATTGTTCTGTTTAACAATAGTCCTCTTACTATATAAATTTATTTAGGCTACCAGCTGCCCATACCAAGGCAGTCTCACTAATATCTACAATAACAAGTGTTATAGCTTAATGGACAAACACATTTACTATTAAACAGCCAATTGATTATTTTTACTTGCACATACTTCGTATTTGGCTGTTGCCACTCCGTTCACCCTTCACTACACTCAGGCTCAATCTGCTCCCCTACCCTACCCTCATTCTCACCCACCCCCAGGCTCCTGATCTTTATACCTAACTAGCTCCTCATCTAAGCCTCACTCTCACACCAACCTCATTTCTATATAGTCACTCCTCTTCTCACTATCTTCACTCCACATCACTGTCTACCTTCGCCATATAACCTCACTCACACAATACCCAAGTAAAGGGTCTGAATGGAGAGATGAAAAGTCAGCAAGCAAAGAAGAGTAGCAATGCTGAAATTGAATTCATTCTCAAGTCTTGGTGAGTACCTTCATGAGGTGGACCCTGTTTTTACAAAACTCACCAAGGTGACACTAATATATATACTGTATTTTTATAGCATATATCATGGACAGAAGTAGGTTAAAAACTAAAAAATAGTTGGGTACACAAGACCCAGGATAAAAAAAGTGCCAATCCTGATAGGGGCACTGGTGCCAGGACTGGAAAAGATGACAGTGTAGAATCCTCAAAATATGGAAACATTCCTACAATAGTGCCAGGCCAGGCCCAGGGGGAGGATGCCCCCCCCTGTTGTAGAAGGAAGTAGCAGTCCACAAAAACTACAAAAATTGATAGGCCAAAGAAGAGCCATAAAGACGATAAAGTGGACTATTGAAGATAAGAAAGAAATGATGTATAGTTACTATTATGCAAAAAGCCCAAAAACCCAGAATTTCCAGACACAAGTTATACAAAATGATTAAGAGAGAAATTAGAGGAAAGAAAAATACTTCCACAAGAAAAACTGTCAGAAGCTTCAAGTGAAAATTTGTGTTCATTGATACAACAGATTTCTGAAAAACAGTATATAGATCAAGAAACCTTGACATGTTTGAAAAAAGAAGCATCTGAGGAAGTATGAAAATATATACAGCAAAACCAAGAGAAAAGTATAAAAAAGAAATATGGACATGGGAAAGAAAGAGAGATTTGATATGGTACAATATTTATGCAAAGGAGAAAACTAAATTAATCAATGTAAAGAAGGCAGCCCCAAAGATATTCAAAGAGAAATACAGGCAAAGGCATCCAGATGTGGAAAATTTCACAATAAAATAACATTACAAAGATGGAACATAGACAAGAAAATTAGTAAATCAGAAGTTAAAAAAATAGAAGTTAAAGTTATGGAGTGTCTGTGAAGTGAAGGATTTGGTGTAAAAGGCCTAGCACAGGTTACATCACAGCAGGATGGAGTGTATCCCAAAAGTAGAGAGAAACAGGGAGATCAGGAGACACCTGAAGAAGAAATATAGACATGGAAAAGAAAAAGAGAGTTAATATGGTGTAATATTTATGCAAAGGAGAAAGCAAAACTAACCAATACAAAAAAGCATAGCACCAAGGATATTCGAAGAGAAATACAGGCAAAGGAATCTGGACATGGAAAACTTTACAAAACAAAAAATAAGAAAACAAAGCGGAAAAATAGAAAAGGAGATCAGAAATGGAGAAGTTAAAGAAATAGAAACTGAGGTTATGGAGTACCTGCAAAGTGAAGGATTCAGTGTAGAAAATCTAATTCAGAGCACCACAACAGGATAGAACAATGGATGTCCAAATTAAGGGGAAACCAGTGGAACAGGAAGCAATTGGTCAGGTGCCATATGAAGATATTTTGGAGCCTTCCACAGGAAACCAGTATAAATGTACACTTGAAGCTGGACAGCAAGGGAAGGAACAGGAAACTATGATGCAGTCAATGTTATGGAGTGATAGCCCAGTGAGTCCCCATATGATAGAGCATTGGATGGCACTGGATGACGTTGAAGACAATGTGCCACAGGAAGATGCTATAGAGTCTTCCATAGAATGCCAGCAGGAAACGGAAAACAAGGGATGTACCTTCAGTTTGGAAGAAAATGAACTAAGAGAAGAGTTGCTTGATTTAATAGACATAGACAGATATATCTGGGAGGGTGACCTAATGGTTAAGGTGTTTGCCTTACAAACACAAGGTACAGGGTTTGAGTCTCACAAGGGATAATTGGCTAGGCTTACAATGGCTCGCAAGGGCAGTTAGCCTAGTACTAACCTATAAGTCTAGGAATGAATGACTCTATGAATATCAAGATCAATGAAAGAAAAATTAACCTGCAGAAGGTTAATAAAACCCAAAAAGTCAGAAGTCTGATAAAACAAATGAACACAGTAATTAGGACTGTTCATAGAGACCCATGTGATATAACAGAAGTAAACAGGATATATTACTGTGCAGATAAATTAATAACTGATAAAGTTCTACCACAAGAACACAGGGTAGTGAGGGAAAGGAAAGCGAGAAATCGAATACCATCATGGAAGTATCAAATAGAGAAAACTATAAAGCAATTAAGACAAGAAGTGTCACTGTTAGAAGACTATAGAAGAGGGAACAGATCAACAAAATGCTAAGAAAGATTGATGTGATAAAAGCAATGGGCAGTATTAGAACAGACCAGGATCTGTCATGCACTATTGCAAATAACAAACTAGAAATTTCTGCACAGGCAGAAAGACTTAGAAGATACGACAAAAAATATAAAGGAAAAATACAAAATCAGCAACTTATTGATGATCCAAAAAAGTTTTATAGAGAATTGGAAAATAAGGTAAAAGGAATTGAAAGACCACCAAAAAAAGAAGAAATAGATACATTTTGGAGAAGTATCTGTGAAGATCCTGTAGAACATAACAAAGATGCTAAATGGATAAAATAAGTAAATGAAAGAATAAGAAGTTTAAAGGTACAGGATATGAAATGGGATGAAGTAACAGCCAAAGAGATTGAAACAAAGTTAAGAAAAGCCTCTAGTTGGAAAACCCCAGGCCCAGATGCAGTACCTAATTTTTGGCTGAAAGTATTAATATCTTTGCACGAAGATTTAACCATGAGTAAGAGCTATTTATATGCACACCCCGAATAGACACCAACCTGGCTAACAGCAGGAAAAACAATGGGGTCTATAACAGAAGATTGAATGTTTTGGTGATTGAACACCTAAACATCATTCTTCTAATATTGAAAGCAAAAAATGACGAACAACCGATTTAACGCAGGGAAAGATTTCCCTTGGCCGTTCACCAGATTTTGCCATTTCCGTACTGTTGAGCGATCTCAGAGTTGGTATATTTAGTTAGGGGGGATGGGGGGGGGGTGAAGCCCCCCACTTAGTTTGGATGTAAAGTTTTTTATTTTTTAGTGGCCGACATGCGTGTTTCCCTGGGGGGATTGATATTCTTAGGTTTGGTATTAGAAGATCGATATTTAGGTTTTCGATCAACTAAACATTCGATCTTCTAATATAGACCCAAACAATGCTCCTACTTAAGAGTGAACCTGCAAGGTACCCCAAAAATTATAGGCCAATCTAACTTGCCTTCTGACGATATATAACTATACACAGGAATTGATGCCGACAGAGTTTACAGTCATTTAGAAGAAAACTCAATTATGGCAATAGAACAAAAGGGCAATAAAAGAAAGTCATACATCCAGATCAAAGGAGGTTATCGTGCCCCTGTACTCCTCCCTTATCAGGCCCATGATTGAGTACAATGCCCCATTTGGTATGTACCTCACCTGGCACTTACAATAGCTGGAGAGACCCCAGAAGTACCTCACCAAGAGGATCAAGGGTCTCCAACATATGTCATATGCTGCCAGGCTCAAGAAACTCCAGCTCTATTCAGTAGCATACTGCCTGCTCAGAGGTGATCTGTGCCTGACATACAAGGCCATGTCCAACCAGGAATTGATGGACATGCTCCACCTCAAAAAATCCAAATCCATAAGAACCACGAGAGCCAAAGATTTAAACCTCAGTACAAACATGAATAGAACATGCTGGAGGGACAGATTCATAACTCAGAGGCTTCCCATACTCTGGAACAAAATCCCAGTCCATGTTAGGCAGAGCCCCTCACTGACTCTCTTCAAGAGAAATCTTGACGAGTAGATGGGAGATCGTAGGTTTACCCCGGGAGTCACCCCTGTGTCGCTACTTGACAGAGGCACAGTAAACTAATTTTAATAAGTAAGGGGGTCTTCAATGTGTCACTACTAGACAAAGGCACAGTATTCTAAATTTATTATATACACCTTAGTACCACTACATGGGGTGGCAACAGCCACATCTCTAGGGCTAGGCTTGCAAATGCCCCAGGGCAGATAGCCTAGTACTAAACTATGAAACTATGAAAGGATCATTTGTTGTTAAATAAAATCATAGTGCAAAACTGTAAAAGGGGAATAATCTAAGTATGGCATGGACTGACTACAAAAAAGCATTTGATAGTATCCCACAATCATGGATAAAAGAGTGCTTAAAAATGTATAAGATACACCCTACACTGATCGACTACATTACAGTGACCATGAAACAGTGGCAGCCCACTTTGCAATTAAGCCATGATAAAGGACAAATTATTATCCCAGGCATAAAAATCAAAAGGGGGGATATTTCAGGGTGACCCTCTGTCACCACTGCTATTCTGCCTTGCCATTAATCCATTAAGCTGTCTACTTAACAGCTTAGGCCATGGCTATAATTTGGCTCCTCGTGTAAAGTGTAAAGACTTCTCATCTTCTCTTTGTTGATGGTTTAAAACTGCACAGCTCATCAGATGAGGAACTGAAAGCACAACTGCAAGTTGTCAAAACGTTTTCAGATGATATAAGAATGTCATTTGGTCTTGATAAATGTGCCAAAGCAACCTTTAAAGCAGGAAAACTGCAATGTCAGGAAAACACCAGTTTGGGACAAGAATGTGATATAAAATAACTTGAGAAAAAAGGAGTGTATAAATACGTGGGAACTGATGAAGGATCAAGAATGAAACATGAACAAATGTGAATAAAACTTAGTAAGGAATATTTCAGAAGACTAAAATTAATCCTGGAAACAGCATTGACATTTAGGAACAAAATTCAAGCTATAAATCAATTTGCTCTTCCTGTCCTAACTTACAGTTTTGGAGTGATTGACTGGCCCCAAAACATGTTTGATAGATTAAATAGGAAAACAAGAATGATGCTTCATGCTCACCAAATGATTTATAAAAATCAGTGCATACCAATATTATATATTCCCCGTTCTGAAGAAGGGATGGGCTCCTTGAAATTGATTATATGTATAGATCTGTAATCGTGGGACTCTACACATATCTGCTGACCTCACAAGACCAAAATGTAGTGAAAGTTTTGAAACATGAGGAGAATAAATCTAAGATGACATCTCTGCTTAATGTAGCAGAAGCATATCGGCATCAAGCAGGAATGGAAATCAAACCAGAAGTGGATAAAAATCAGGCAGCAACTGAATGTGCCAAAAAACAAAGGAAAGAACATAAGGTGAAGGATCAGATGAAAAGGCAAGAAATGTGGAAAAAGTATAAATATAGTTGCAAGTATAGAAAACTTCTGGAAGAACCTCATGTTGATCAGGAATGAACGCAGGCATGGTTAAGGAGAGGCGAATTCAAACCAAGAGATGAAAGGTTAATATTGGCAGCCCAAGATAGTGGGCTATATACACGTTGGTTTGTAAAGTCCATTGAACATGTGGGAGAAACAGACAAATGTAGGTTTTGTAAAACCAAATTGGAAACAGTTGCACACCTTGTTGCTGGTTGCGACATACTAATGGCAGAAGGACTGTATACTGAAAGGCATAATAATGTGGCAAGATTGTTGCACTGGGAATTGTGCAAACATTATGGTATTGAAGTGGCTGAAAAACAGTGGAAACATGAGCCACAAACCATCATAGAAAATGATGAAGTTTATATCACATGGGATCACCCATTACCAACAGTTCAAATGATAGATGCAAGAAAACCGGATATAGTGGTTCAAGAAAAGAAGACCAGAGTAGCATTGATCATTGAAATTGCCACACACAGTGACTACAGTGTCTTGCGTACAGAGAGACACAAAGTCAAAAAATATCAGGATTTGCAGGCAGAAATAAGAGCAATGTGGAAGAAAGATACCAAGACAGTTCCAATAGTAGTAGGAGCACCGGGTCTTATAAAAAGAATCTACAATTGTATTTAGATACGTTACCAATTCATGTAACTCCATACAAATTGCAGAAGGAGTCATTACTTGGCATATTGTGGGTGCTGCGAAGACCACTTTTGGCTGACAAAGATTGAAACAATACTAATTTCATGATCCTTAATCGTACTTTGACTTAGGAATGGGGTCCATTCCCATCATGGTATTAGAAATGCAAAAGACTTGGAGAAATTAAACAAAATACCCAAATTGTACAATCTCTTCAGGCTAATACCCCTTACCTAATCTCCCCAGTCTAACCACAACCTACATTATGTATAGTCACACCTAAATCCCTTCTTACTCCTGTAAAGATACCTACTAAAAAGTCACAACAATACAGCAACATGTTGTCTGAGCAAAATGTGGCCCCTAACATTTCCATTAATAATAAGCCTTGCCATCACCTTACACTTAACCTCCTACCACTACACTAGCAACTCAAAATTTCCGACTAAACCCCTACCTTCCCAACCCATTCACAAGACAAACCAGCCTTCTCAGTAATATCTCCTTCGATCTACAACATCTCAGATCTTGACCTTGCCACATTCAAAGTAACCCCACACCATTTAAACAAATGCATTTCCTCAAAATATAACACATCTATAATCAAATACCTAAAAACTATAACCCAAATAGCATCCCAAATGATTACTTAGTAGAGACATGCACCCATACCCTGGCCCTACAAACAATAACAACCCCCCCGCTACCAAACAAATAACATTCTAACCTCCCCCAGGAAATCAAGAGATCTCCTTATACTCAACATAAACATAAGGAGCACACTGAGCAAAGTCCCAGAGCTACACAGTACCCTGGCCCTCCCCGACATAGTCCTCCTCACAGAGATCTGGCTAAAACCACTGAACAATAGTAATGACTTTGTTCCACCTGGTTACCGTGTTCTTAGACAAGACAGAACATCCACAAGAGGCGGAAGCATTGCTCTCCTCTTCACAAACAACCTGAACGTTGAAATGTTAGTCAACGAACAACCCACGTTCAGTAATGCAGAAACTATGTTCACTAAGCTGAAAAATCAACTAAAAAAACACTTAGCGACCACTTTCCCACCTTTATAATTAGACACCAAGTGAATCCATTAAAATCTTCCATCCTCCAACAAATTTGGTACACAAAGAATGTCAAAATTCATGACTTCATATCTGCACTTAATCAATGCAATGGGAGACCACTCTCATCTCTTCCCCTGGAGAGTGCCGTAGACTACTTCAATAACACTTTCCTAAACATTCTAAATCATCTTGCCCCTATCAGAACTGTCAGAACTAAATCCATTTATGCCCCTTGGCTGACTAGAGATACCCATCTACTGCTAAAACAAAGAGATAAAGCATGGAACTTATGGCATCAAAATAAAACTCAAACTAATAAACAGGCATACCAGGAACTAAGGAACAAAGCCAAAAAAACAAATTAGGACAGACAAAAGAAACCGCTATATAGGCATTCAAACACAATACAAAAATAATCCACAAAAATTCTAGGCTGCCATTAATAAAATTCTACAACCAGGAAAGACCAGTACTCCATACCCTAACATTGACACCACCACCAATAATATTACTACCCAATCCAATGAACACTTCACCAAATTCATCCTAGCCCTCACTAATAATAGTTCTCCCACTTCACATCCAAATCTATTTTCCATACCAGCAGACCAAAACCTCTTCTCCTTGCATCCTGTACCAACTAGCACAATATATAAATACCCAAATAGGCAGAAACCCACAACTATGGCCGCCAACAAATTACCTGCAGAATATCTAAAGATCGCAGCTGAAGCCATCTTTTATCCAGTCTCCATACTCATTAATCGCTGTTTATCAGAACAATACATTCCTTCTCTGTGGAAAATGTTGCATATAATACCACTGGACAAAGGAAATAACTCCATGAAACTATCTAATTACCTTCCATTTCCTATTCTATCACCCTTACCTAAAATCCTTGAAAAATGTATACATTCCAAATAATGCACTATTTCCTCACTAATAAACTGCTAACCAACACCCAGAAAGGATTGTGCCCCAATAAAAGTACTACCACAGCCCTTATTAGCTTTACCAACACAGTAAACCAACATCAAAACAATGGTAACCTGGTATCCACTGTATTCCTAGATCACTCCAAGGCCTTCAATGCTGTCTCCCATCCCAAACTCCTTTCTGCTCTCTCTGATCTTAATCTCTGCCTCTCCACTCTAGCTTGGTATCAAGACTATCTAACCAACCGCCAACAAGCAGTAAAATGTCAAAACTCCTTATGTCCCCTCCTACCTGTCACCCTAGGGGTCCCCTAAGGATCCATTCTTGAACCTCTTCTTTTTAACATATTCACCAAACCAGCTCCACAAAGCTACCCAGCATGCCACTTTAGTCCAGTACGCTGATGACTCCACTCTAATCTGCTCCGCCCCATCACTCCCTCAACTCCAGGAATTGACACAAGAGTCCTTTACTGCTGTTGAAACCTGGTTAGCCAACTCTCAGCTAATAGTTAACCCCAATAAAACACACCTAATGATACTCTATCCCATTAGAGCCTTAGACCCCATACCACCAATCACAATATTCTCAGCTAATAACACTGCTATGACACCTGTCCAACACACCAAACCTCTATGGGTTATCATAGATCACAACATGAAATTCGATATGCACATTGCACAGACAATAAAGAAAGCCCATAAAAACTCAGAACTCTATATAGATGCAAAAAGTATCTCACCAATTACAGTAAAGCCAACATTGCAAGAACCCACGTACTATCCACACTCCTCTATGCCTCCCTCATACTTATTAACCTAAACAAAGCAGACTTTAACAAATTAAACACCTCCTACAATAAAATGGCTAGGTTTGCTACTGACTCACCCTTCAGGACACATCACTGCTTAGCAATCAAGCAACTATCCTGGCTAGAATTACCCAACCTGCTCACATATAACCAGCTTATAATTGCCCACTAAATTATATATTATCCTGATAGAGATCCTGCTCTTCAAGGTCTACTTAATATCTACTCTAACAAACAACTATTAAGACCCAACAATAAAACACTGGCTGACGCAGACAAAAGCAACAATAGTGCTGGGGACTTCTTGTTTTCCATTTCTGTTACAAAAGCATGGAATACCACTCCCTATAGATATCAGGACCACTGAAAAAAATAATAATTTCAAAAAATTCCTCCGGTCCCATTTACATAGTTCTTGGTTATGTAATTGCTCTGACCCTGGGTAGCTCCATTTAATTAGATCACATCATACTTTAACCTTCTATAAAAGCTTGCAAAAACTCATTTCTATGTTGTTGTTGTCTTTTGGCTTTTCCTGGTTAGGGGTCGCCACAGCAAAACTCCGGTCCGCTAATGATTGGCAGTATATTTTCACGAACGCCAAGGTGCCAGCTCGACATTCAACCTTCAACGAAGGCACGCCCATTTATGCATGTCTTTCGAACACCCACCCAACTGCGGGGAGGACATGCAGACTCCACACAGAAGGCACTCCCCACACTCCAGCCGAGAATTGAACGGGAGAACCTCTTGCTGTGAGGCAACAACGCTACGGCTGCACCACCACTACTCTTACTAAATATGTGTTTACTGTATTAGCTACTGATGAATGTAACCAAATAACTATACAAAATGTCCTTTCACCTGTATTTTTTTATTGTAACACTCTGAGCTCCTTATAGTATATTTACTTTTAACTGTATTGTTTATTGTAACACACTGCGCTCCTTATATTATATTTACATTTTGCTCCTTTCTTGGCCTTGAAACTGTACTTTATTAACTTTTGACTCTGCACTGTACTTTATTAACATGTGTATTTTGTTTACTCTATTTGCTGTGCTAATCTTTGTGGTGCTTTTCTCCCTGGGTCTCCACTGAAAATGGGATCCACGCCCAGTTGGACTTTCGTGGTAAACAAATGTAAAATAAATCCCAAAGGGAGCATTGTACTCAATTACTGGCCTGTTGAGGGTCGACTACAGGGCTGTTGTGACCTATTTCACTCTTGAGTTAATGCCTTTGCTAATGAGGTGCACAATGTAGAATGCCTTCCTTACCACGCTAGACACATGGTGGTCAAAGTTTAGGCTACCGTCAACTTGCATTCCCAAGTCTCTCACTACTGAGTTGTTACGTAGGGTATTATTATTTATACGATAGTCTGTAGGGATATTATTCTTACTGAAGGGGATGATGATGTATTTTTTGCACTGAGTTTGAGTCCATGGCTTTGGCACCAATCATTGGTTTGTGCAAGTCCCTTTTGAAGTATATTGACATTGTTTCAGGATGCAATGATTGCACCTAATTTGCAGTCATCAGCAAACTGAACTTCTGAGAAGTATATTTCAAACAATAGGAGGCCTAGCACTGACCTCTGTGGAACCCCACTGGTGACAAGTCTGCTGGTTGAGGTAAACTCCCCAGCTTTGACAGAGTGTGATCTGTCGGTGAGCCAGTTAGCATCCCACCTGATGACATAAGGATTGATATTCAACTGGAAGAGTTTATCAATGATGTCCAAATGTGGGATTGTGTCAAAAACCTTGGCTAAGTCAAGGTAGGATGTATGCACAAATATTCCTTCGTCTATGGCTCTGGTGACTTTTTCAAAGAAGTCCACCAGGTTTAACAGGAATGATCTGCCTTTGAGAAAGCCAAACTGTGTCGGATCAAGAGTTTGAAGATCACCTATACCCTTACTTTTAAGGCCCATGATGATTCATTCCATAGCCTTACAGATAAGGCTGGTTAAGCTTATGGTTCTGTAGTTCCCAGGGTCTGTTGCTGTACCCCCTTTATGAAGGGGGATGATGGTTGCTGTTTTCCATTCAGCAGGGACAAAAATCAGTACTCAAGCTGTGGTTGAAGAGAGTACCCAATGGTGTTGCTAGCTCATGTTTTATACCATTTAAAGCACAGCCTGAGATATCATCCAGTCCAATAGAGGCTGTGTTTTTGGCCTTGGAGAGAGCATTAATGACTTTTTTAACAAAAAAAAAAACATCTTTATTATATTATCACATATGACACAGGCAATCTTACATTTATATAAATAAAAAACAAACACTGACACCACTTTAGTTGCAAACATTATGCATCACAAACACCATTGAAACACCTGTAGTTGCCAACATTATACATTACTTATAATCTATCCAGTCATTGTCAGTTAAACATTATATGGCTTACTCAAATCCTGTCTTCTTTTAAACCTTGTTCCTTCTCTGTATGTATTCTTCCCACAATTCCAATTTTTTTCTTATGTAGTTTGCTTCTTCCCTTTTCGAAAGATCCCAATTCCAGTTGTTTTACCTCTGTTACTATATTCACTACTTGTAGTAAAGTTGGTTTAGACTTTAATTTGCATTTTTTAGTAATTGCTTTTTTGGCAGTCATCATAATTAGACTCAGCAAGGCTTTACTATGTCTAGGCAATTCCGATTTTGTATCATGGCTTAAACAAATCATCTCCTCAGTCAATCCAATCTGCTCACAGCATCACCGACAAAGCGGTCTGCAGGGAATCTCTAAAGTCTTCCAACTCATTACACTCCCAAAAAACATGTTCCCAACTGCCTCTTTATTCCCTCTTACACCTACATTTGCTGTCCACGTGATAGGAAATATTCTTTGGCATCTACTTGGGCTAAAAAAATACCAATTTAAACACTTCCAGGCAAAGATCCTAAATCTACTAGACTTTGTTGTATATTTGGGAGACATACATATATCCCTCATTGTCTTTTTGTGAATTGCTTATCCAATCTCTCTTCCCAATACATTCTAAGCTCCTCTGATTGAGTCTTATAGTTATCATGCAATATTTTATATGCTCTACTAATTATTCTCTTTTTAATGGCAGCTTCTGTTCTAGATTCTGTTAAAAACTCTACCAGTGCTGGTCTTTCATTTAACACCCCTATATTTCTTTCTCTTTGCCTATACTCTGATATCAATCCTTGATATAGAAGGCAATATCTAACCTGCAGTCCAAATGCATTTTTGGCATCTTCCCTCTATTACCTTTCCCTATCTAGTTATTTGCTCCTGATACTTTGGTTCCTTTGCTAGTTTTCTCCAATAAATTCCAGCCCCCTCTTGCCTATTGTCTGTATCCCTAACTGCAGTCATGCCTATCGACAGAATCTCTTTTCTCCATTCCCACATTGGTTTAGTTCTTAAAACACTTTCTGCTATTTTATGAATATAATACTCTGTATGATTGCAGTCATTCTCCTTAAAGGGCTGCACCCAAAATCCCAGTCTCTCCTTGTTTCTTGCCCCCCCCCCCTGCATCATTATCATCCTTTTCCACTTTGAGTTACAATTTTCTGTTTGTGCCACTCTAAAATACCCCTCAAATTGGGCAATCTTAATCGGCCTTGTTTTTATTGGAAGAATCAGCTTATCTCACTTGACCCTTGCCGTCTCCCCCCCCCCCCCCCCCCAGATAAAATCCTTCAGCTCTTTTTCAATTGTTATCCACAGCTTCTCCTCTGGTTGATAAAAATATGCTTGACCTGTATAAGGTTAAAGGGACTAAAAACATTTTAATTGCTTGCATCTTACTATCCATATCCATACAGCAAAGCCTCCAGTTTCTCAATTTCTGCATTATCTTCCATTTAGTCTCTTCCCACATGTCCTTAGCTGCCACAACAGAATCACTTCTAATCCATGTGCTCCTAAAGACTTCATTTTATCATGTCCCAATATATATGGATATTGTTGGACCAGTTCATGTGTGGGTACATAATTTACAGATGCCACCTTTGTTTTAGCTTCATTCATTTAATTAATTTCATTAATGTTGAAAAGATTTGAAACAGTCTTAAAATGTTCCACAAAACCGTAATGCCCTTTTGTGGTTTTGTCATGTATAAAATGATCGAAAAACCGAAAAGAACTCACACAATGAAGCGACACTAAGAAAAACTTAACAAAACCAAATTGTAACTGTTTGCTCTAGCTGGATATGAACAGAGAACTGGACAATAAAGACTCACTTAGAAACGTGCTTAAAAAAAAAAAAAAAAAAAAAAATATATATATATATATATATATATATATATATATATATATAAAACTCTTTACTGTGATTAAGCACTTTCGTCCTTAAAAAATATGATTTCATCAGAATCAAGACCTTTTACAACTAAAGCCTTTTTATGCCCATGAAGCAATATTCATTAATTAAACAATAAACACTTTAAAAGGCAAGCAACATTTAAAAAAATGTGTACTTCCGTTTAAAATCATGTTACAAATCAACTCATTCAGTGTGCATCCTAATACTGTCACTGAAAATACTCTTCATAAAAATAATAATATAAATTAAATACCATAGGTAACAATAAATGATAAACCAAAAACACTCTAGAAGGACATATAATAAATATTTAAATCCTATTAATCCCTCAGTTCTAAAATAGGTTGTAGGGGAATATTATTGTTGGTTCCTGGGGGACAGGTGGCATTAAGCAACAGCTGCCACCTTACTTCTCTTTCCTGTAACATTGTTTTAAAATCACCACCCCTTGGATTAATGTTTAACTTTTCCAATATAGCAAATTTAAAAGTGTGACATTCTGGACTTATAAGTAAATGTCTAAATAATGCCTTATTATGTTCTCCTTCCTAATTTGATACAAATGCTCATATATTCTATTTTTTTAGTGCTCTGTCTGTTTTTCTGACAAAGAAAGCTGAACAGGACATATACGTAGCCAAATAAATAATATGCCTTGTACCACGAAAGTGCTTAATCACAATAACGGGTTTTGGATATATACATATTTTAAGCACGTTCCTAAGGGAGTATTTATTGTTCAGTGTTCTGTTCATAGCCATCTATTAAATAATATCATCTACAAACAGAGCCAGCTTTTCTTGACTGTCATACCAATTATATCCTTGAATTTCTGAGTCCCTTATATTCTTTGCCTATGGTTCTAAATATATTGCAAATAACAAAGAGGAATTAATGACTTGCTCTTTGGAGATGCAAGGTGGGGGAAGATGTAGAGAGAATGCTTTGTGGAATGTTCGGAGAGGATGGGGAGGGTGAAATTTTCACCAAACCAGTCAGAAAATAGGTTAGCTATTTTTGCAGTATCAGTGTGTGTGATGCCATCCACAGTTAGTTCAGCACATGTCTGAGTCCTACCTTTTAGGATATGGATATAGCTGAAGTATGCCTTATGGTTAATCTTAGCCATGGTTGCTAATTTTTTCAAGGTTGCCCTTAGAGAATTTTACAAGTTGTCTTATTTATTTGTTCAAGCAGTGGAGGGTGTTCTTCCAGTGCTGGGACCTCTCTTTTTTATTCTTAGACAGCAACTTCTTCCTCTTGTAGTATAACTTATTAATGCTGATAGATGTCCAGCAGGAAGGCTTGTTTTTTTCTTAAGGATCTTGTTTTGATCTTATCAGGTACAGCTGTGTAAATACATTTGTATAAGTGTTTGTACAGGGCATTTGCGTATACCTTAGTATAGTTGTCAATGCCATCTGTGGGGACAGGAGCTTTGAAATTATTTATGCCATCTCTTTGGAGGGTATAATTAACCTTGGTAAAATATTTTAGCCTGATTTCACCTTAGAGTGGTTCAGGTGTTATAGCTACTTCAAATGTGACTGATTTGTGATCAGATTTAACCAGTGAGGGTCCTATACTTGTGGTGCAACAGTCAGCCATGTTGGTGAGGACCAGGTTGGGAATATTTGAGTCTCTTGTGGGATCTCATACTATTTGCTCCAGGGCATTAGTGTTGACAAAGTCTAGGGACCTTTGTGCGAGCATGTTGATACTCATAGAAGTTTCCCAGTCAATGGAAGGATAGTTAAAAATCACCCATAACTAGAGTGTTTGGCTGTAATTTGATTGACTCAAGTAGGCCCAAATAAACAGAGTGATGGCTTGGTTCATTGAAGGGGGCCTATAGCTAACAATGACTTGAAGGGGGAGGGGGTCCTACCCACATTTAGTTGAACTTGGAGTAACTCTATGGAATTTTCCTGTCTAACCAGTCTAGAGGTGTACTTATCTTTGATGAAGATAGATGGTCCTCCTCCTTTGGTTTTGACATGTTCATTATGTGGTCTGAAAGTGTGGAAGGTATTGTAGCCTTGCAAGGCCGGGGTACTCTCTCTGCAGCCCTGAACCAAGTTTCTGTGACTGCACAGATGTCAACATCCTACAGTGAGAGGAGTGCTTCCAGAGAGTGCAGTTTCCGATTTAAACTTTTAAACATTGTTATGTTTATGTAAATTCCATTGTAGATTGTTAATAAATAAAGAAAAAAAAAGTGGACTTAAGATTGATCTTTATAGGACACTCACAATGAGAAAAATGTTTTCTGAGGTAGATTTATTTATTTATTGACATTTGCTCAGATTTCCCCAATATGGTGAAAGATCTGTTCTGAGATCGACAGCACTGAAGCCATGAGATTCCTTTGTGTGGAAATCCCAAATCTTCCAACTTCACTGACACTAGATTATGGTCATATGTTTTGGAAGTCCATTTTAGGTCTAAGGAAGTAGCACTGTGAAGCAGACTCTTTCTGTGCTTCATATATTTGTGAAGTTACTGTAAAGATGGCAGTCTGTGTGGGGTATTTTGGGCTGAAACTCTGCACTCCAGCAGAAAGAATGTTATATTTGTGAGTGTTTTATAGAATTTGGTTGGAAATCAGTTTTACAAGAATTTTAGCTAGTGGGGAAATGTTAATTGATTTGCGGTGAAGTGTACTACCTGGAGATGAAAGTTTTGGCAGGGGGACAATTAAAGCATTTTTGAAGCTGGGAACTAATATGAGTAGTGAATGTTAGACTGTAAATGTCAGTTAAAGGTGTAGATAATGATTTCTTCACCCTTACTGAGAACTCTTGGGTGAACATAATAGAAATGTGCATTATATATTTATATATGTAGTACATGGAGTGCTGGGATTACAGTTCAGAAATGTGTGGAAGATAAACTTGTTAAGGACATCCCTAGTGTGAGACTTGATCTTAACAGCACTTAGCAATGCCTTAACAAACCTTGCTGAGGACATCTAAACTTTATTAAGACTGGGTCTCACACTAGGAACTAACAGTAGACTGTAAAGAAGAGACACAGAAGGGAAAACAGCTTTTAAAAGCTGTTATATGCTTTGTTTTGCCTCACATATAAACACAAAGTGTGGCAGAATGAAATATCTAAAATGTTTAAAGCCATTAAGGCACTTTGATTCTGTATGCTGTTTGTCTGACAGTGCTAAGTGCTTTACTAGCTTTGAGAGACATTGAAAACCAGAAAAACACTTTACCCTCTTATACTTTTTTTCCAGTAACTGTAGTACATGGAGCATGTACGGTATGGTATGCAATAAGCATAGTATGGTGTGTTATGCTATAAACACACTACAGTATTGTATGCAATAAGCACAGAATGGTATGGTATGCTATATACACACCACAGTATGGTACGCAATAAGCACAGTATGGTATGCTATAAACAGATAGGTTCAGTGCTAACTTTACCCACCTCTCACCCCCTAAAGGGCCCATATCTATACAGGAAGAATACAAAGTCCTTGTAATCACATCTATGCAAGTAAAAGCTGCACTCTCTAAAACCAAAAACACAGCATCCATGGGACCGGACAACATCCCAGGCTGTGTTTTACACGAACTTCAGAACGAATTGGCTCCCCACCTAAACACCATGTTCAATCATAGTCTCACATCAGGCTTTGTGCCCACTGAATGGTGCACAGCAACAGTTATCTCATTCCATAAAGGGGGAGCCACAACTGATCCTGGGAACTATCGCCCTATTAGCCTGACGAGCCTGGTCTGCAAGGCCATGGAACGTATCATCATGGAACTCATAAACAAAGGCATTGGTAACCTCTAAACTCTGGACCCCACCCTGTTAGGGTTTGGGAAAGGCAGATCATGCCTTCTGAACCTGATCGACTTCTTTGAGGCAGTCACCAAAGCCGTAGATGAGAGTAAGGTGGTTCACACAGCCTATCTTGACTTCACCAAAGCTTTCAACGCCATCCCTCATTCTGAAATTATAGCCAAACTCACTAAACTAGGTATAAATCCCTACGTCACACTGACAGAACCCACACTGTAAAAGTTGCAGACTCCAAATCTGACTTTAAACTAGTGACAAGTGGAGTACCACAGGGTTCAGTCTTGGGACCTCTCCTGTTTGGTATCTACTTCTCTAAAGTACAGGCTAACACAGAAGGCCTCTGGCTAATGAAGTTCACAGATGACTGCTGCAAACTAGGAGCCATAGTCAAGTCCTCAAATGATGTGGGCATCCTACAGAAGGGCCTCACTGAGACAGATGCCTGGTGTCAGAGGCATGGCCTTAAGCTCAGTGCCAAAATGTGCTTTTATCATCCCCTTTGATAAAAACTCTGTACCCATGAACTACCACATAAACGGCAGTCTACTTAATGCCGAATGTGTGATAAGAGACCTTGGGACCCAGCTGGACAGTAGTCTCTCTCTTGATAATCACATCACCACAGTAGTCTGGAAATCCTTCTATGTGGCACATCTCATCACAAAAGGGTTCTCATTCAGGATAAAAGAGGTCATTGTTCCCCTCTACTTGGCACTCATCAGACCAATTATAGAGTACAGCGCCCTTTTGGAATGTACCTCACAAGACATCTGCAGCAGCTGGAAAGGCCACAGAAGTAATTCACAAAGAGGATTACTGGCCACAAACAGATGCCCTACATTGACCACCTCAAAAAACTCCAACTTTACTCCATAGCAAATCATCTACTCTGAGGAGATTGCTGCCTAACATATAAAGCTATGTTAAACTCAGAGCTGTTGGACATGCTACACCTAAAGAAATCCCAATCCCTCCAAGCTACATGCTCTAGGGACCTAAACCTTGTCTCCACAATAAACAGGACATGCTGGATGGATAGATTCTTGTCCCAGAGACTTCCTAGACTCTGGAACAAGCTACCCATCTATGTCAAGCAAAGTTCCTCATTAGCACTCTTCAGGAAAAATCTTGATGAGTGGATGGGAAATAGG
Source organism: Protopterus annectens (assembly GCF_019279795.1). Lineage (NCBI taxonomy): Eukaryota > Metazoa > Chordata > Ceratodontiformes > Protopteridae > Protopterus > Protopterus annectens. Next base: position 979,972,939 of record NC_056733.1, on the reverse strand, counting down.
AAATACACCCTGGGGATCACTACTGTGGCTCTGCTCGACAGGGGCACAGGAAATTAACTTTTTTGGGTGACGTAAGCCAGGGACCTTGTTGGCAAGGCTTACTTAGGCCCTTGGGCCAATAGCCGAGTACCTACCTATGAACCTATGAACACACCACAGTATGGTACGCAATAAGCACAGACCAGTATGGTATGCTATAAACACACCGCAGTATGGTATGCAATAAGCACAGTATGGTATGCTATAAATACCCACAGTATGGTACACAATAAGCACAGTATGGTATGGTATGCTATAAACAAACCACAGTATGATACGCAATAAGCATAGTATGGTATGGTATGCTATAAGCCCACCATAGTATGGTATGCAGTAAACACAGTATGGTATGGTATGCTATAAACACACCACAGTATGGTATTCAGTAAGCACAGTATGGTATGGTATGCTATAAACATGCCACAGTATGGTATGCAATAAACAAAGTATGGTATGGTATGCTATAAACACATCACATTATGGTACGCAATAAGCACAGTATGGTATGCTATACAAACACCACAGTATGATATACAGTAAGCACAGAACAGTATGGTATGCTATAAACACACCACAGTATGGTACTCAATAAGGACAGTATGGTATGGTATGCTATAAACACACCCCAGTATGGTATTCAATAGCACAGTATGGTATGGTATGCTATAAACATGCCACAGTATGGTATACAATAAGCACAGTATGGTATGCTATAAACATGCCACAGTATGGTACGCAGTAAACAAAGTATGGTATGGTATGCTATAAACTCACCCACAGTATGGTATGCAGTAAACACTGTATGGTATGGTATGCTATAAACTCACCCACAGTATGGTATGCAGTAAACACTGTATGGTATGGTATGCTATAAACTCACCCACAGTATGGTATGCAGTAAACACTGTATGGTATGGCATGCTATAAACTCACCCACAGTATGGAATGCAGTAAACACTGTATGGTATGGTATGCTATAAACTCACCCACAGTATGGTATGCAGTAAACACTGTATGGTATGGTATGCTATAAACTCACCCACAGTATGGTATGCAGTGAACACTGTATGGTATGGTATGCTATAAACTCACCCACAGTATGCTATGCAGTGAACACTGTATGGTATGGTATGCTATAAACTCACCCACAGTATGGTATGCAGTAAACACTGTATGGTATGGTATGCTATAAACTCACCCACAGTATGGTATGCAGTGAACACTGTATGGTATGGTATGCTATAAACTCACCCACAGTATGGTATGCAGTAAACACTGTATGGTATGGTATGCTATAAACTCACACACAGTATGGTATGCAGTAAACACTGTATGGTATGGTATGCTATAAACTCACCCACAGTATGGTATGCAGTAAACACTGTATGGTATGGTATGCTATAAACTCACCCAAAGTATGGTATGCAGTAAACACTGTATGGTATGGTATGCTATAAACTCACCCACAGTATGGTATGCAGTGAACACTGTATGGTATGCTATAAACTCACCCACAGTATGGTATGCAGTAAACACTGTATGGTATGGTATGCTATAAACTCACCCACAGTATGGTGTAAACACTGTATGGTATGGTATGCTATAAACTCACCCACAGTATGGTATGCAGTAAACACTGTATGGTATGGTATGCTATAAACTCACCCACAGTATGGTATGCAGTAAACACTGTATGGTATGGTATGCTATAAACTCACCCACAGTATGGTATGCAGTAAACACTGTATGGTATGGTATGCTATAAACTCACCCACAGTATGGTATGCAGTAAACACTGTATGGTATGGCATGCTATAAACTCACCCACAGTATGGTATGCAGTAAACACTGTATGGTATGGTATGCTATAAACTCACCCACAGTATGGTATGCAGTAAACACTGTATGGTATGGTATGCTATAAACTCACCCACAGTATGGAATGCAGTAAACACTGTATGGTATGGTATGCTATAAACTCACCCACAGTATGGTATGCAGTGAACACTGTATGGTATGGTATGCTATAAACTCACCCACAGTATGGTATGCAGTGAACACTGTATGGTATGGTATGCTATAAACTCACCCACAGTATGGTACGCAGTAAACACTGTATGGTATGGTATGCTATAAACTCACCCACAGTATGGAATGCAGTAAACACTGTATGATATGGTATGCTATAAACTCACCCACAGTATGGTATGCAGTGAACACTGTATGGTATGGTATGCTATAAACTCACCCACAGTATGGTATGCAGTGAACACTGTATGGTATGGTATGCTATAAACTCACCCACAGTATGGTATGCAGTAAACACTGTATGGTATGGTATGCTATAAAGTCACCCACAGTATGGTATGCAGTAAACACTGTATGGTATGGTATGCTATAAACTCACCCACAGTATGGTATGCAGTAAACACTGTATGGTATGGTATGCTATAAACTCACCCACAGTATGGTATGCAGTAAACACTGTATGGTATGATATGCTATAAACTCACCCACAGTATGGTATGCAGTAAACACTGTATGGTATGGTATGCTATAAACTCACCCACATTATGGTATGCAGTAAACACTGTATGGTATGGTATGCTATAAACTCACTCACAGTATGGTATGCAGTAAACACTGTATGGTATGGTATGCTATAAACACACCACATTAACACCATGGTAAAATCTCTCCTCCTTTACAACACTACATTCTCTCTTCCTATGCTTACCCTCCCTACTCTCTTCTCATTCCTCAGGCCACTTAGCATGTTACTTATACTACCTTCTCCTTGCTTCTCATATTAGATTTTACTGCTCCTTCTTACCTTACTTTTACCAAACCTCTCTGTATTTCTCTCTCCTCTTTCCTTTTGTCTCTTTGCTCCACTACTACTCTCCTCTCTATTTCTCTTTAAAAAAAATAATATTTTTTGTATAGAATTAAAGGAATGAGGTTTTCCTTTTATTTTAGCTGTATTGTTAACATTTGTAAACTATTATGTAGTTCTTCTTGTCCTTTGATTTGTTTTAAATTGTCTGTTCTTTTGGAGCTTTTCTCCCCGGGCCTCTACTGAAAATGGACATATATCCAGTTAGACTAGCCCGGTCAACAAATGTTAAATAAATAAATAAAAATAAAATAAATAAATTAATTGGTACACAATAAGCACATTTCAATATAGAATGCAATAAGCACACTTTGGTATGATACACAGCAATCACACTATGGCACAGTATAGAATAAGCACACTATGGAATGGTACACAATAAGTGTACCATAATATGGTATGACATGTAATAAACATAGTGTATTATGGTACACAATAAGCACACTATGGTATGGTATGCAACAAGCACACCATGGTATGGTATGCAATAAGCATATTATGATATATTATGCAATAACCACATAACAGTATGGTACACAAAAAGCATACAGTGATATTACATGCAATAAGTACACTACGGTACAGTATGGCATGGTATGGTATGGTATAGCATGGTATGGTATGATATGGTACACAATAAGCACACTGCAGTATGGTATGTAATAACTACTCTATGGTATGGCATGGTACACAATAAGCACACTATGGTATGGTATGGTATGGCATGGTACACAATAAGCACACTATGGTATGGTATGTAATAACTACACTATGGTGTGGTATAGTATGGTACGGTATGGCATGGTATGGTATAGTATGCCATGGTACACAATAAGCACACTCCAGTATGGTGTTTAATAACTACACTACACTACACTACACTATGGTATGGTATGGTATGGTATCATATGGAATGGCATGGTGTAGTGTGGTGTGGTGTGGTATGGTATGGTATGGCACATGATAAGCACATTACAGTATAGTATGTAATAACTACACTACACTATGGTATGGTATGGTATCATATGGAATGGCATGGTGTAGTGTGGTGTGGTATGGTATGGTATGGCACATGATAAGCACATTACAGTGTAGTATGCAATAACTACAGTATGGTATGGTATGGTATGGTATGGCATGGTACAGTGTAGTACGGTATTTTATATTTTAGCTGAAGTGTTTGTTTGGCCTCCTTGCTGTACTCTGCCTCAATGTTGATGATCTCTGGTTGCATTCTATTTTGAATCTAAGCTTTTCATTTAAGACTTGGTCAATTCTATTTTGTGCCTTATTCTTGTATTACATTTGTTTTGTTTCAGGTTTTTTTGTTTTGTTGGAGTTTTAAGAGGTTTGGCTAGGGTTGGTTAGGAAAGTTAGGAAAGAATTCTTTTGCAAACAGTAAATAACATCAATTAATTAGTGGGAGGACCTGAGAAATAGCATTTCGCTTTTAGTTATAAATATCTCTATTTAGCTGAAGTGCTTGTTTGGCCTGCATGCTGTACTCTGCCTGAATATTGCTGATCTCTGGGTGCATTTTATTTTTTTCCTCTCATTTGCCCAATTGTTGTTGTGTTCTTAAACTTGGTGGCTTTTAAGTTGCCTGGCCCCACTATAAATCTGATTTTGGACACTCCCCCAAGTCCTATCTCATTAGCTCATTCTACTGGGTACAGAGAGATCATTTGGGAAGGCCCACCTCCTTAGTTTCTCAACTTTGGATCAACTTCTGTTTCCTTCCTTCACACTTAACCTAAAATTATGGCACTTTATTCAGCTGCATTTGCTGTATTTGTGTTTCCTCCTACTTTATTATTTTATTTTGCTTTTGCTGCTTGTTCTTAAAAGTGTTCAACTGCATTTATTCTGCTGCTTTTATTACTGGTTGTTAATAGTCTAATTAAATTGTAACTGTCATTCTAAGCCTTTTGGTTTAAGCACTTGGGCTTCAGGCCAGCTGTTTTACATTAGGAAGGTTTGTGGTCTATACTCTTGTGGCAGGAGAGGTAGCTTACATCCTTCTAAGCTGGGAATTGCTGGTTGAATACTTAGTGTGTCTGTTATTCTAAAATAGTCTTAGTTCTGGTTTAAGCATATGGGCTTCAGGGCAGTTATTTTACATTAAGAAGGTTTGTGCTCTACACTCTTGTGAGAAGAGAGGGTAGCTTCTATCATCCTGAGATGGAATTTGCTGGTTGAAGGCTTATTGTGCCTGCTTATTTGAACTTTTTTCCTGAAATTGTCGCACTTTGTTTGCTGTAACATAGACTAAATTCAGACCTGCTGAATCTAAGCTCTGTTTTTATAATTTGAGCACTGAACCAGGCCAACTTTTGCTTGAGAGGGTTTCCCTGCACCTAAGTGGCAGGAGTGTGCAGATAGAACTCATCTGATTGAACATTGCTGGAACAGTGCTCAGTTCTGAGTTTTTTTATTGGTTAATTTGTTTAAATAAGTTTGCTCTTATTTGCTACATAAGCAAATCCAAGCCATCTACCGATCTCTGCAAAACTTAAGTAGAATTTTTCACTGTATATTGCACTTTTGAACTGCATTTTTACCATATCACTGCTTATTTGAACTTGTTTTTAATTGTTGCACATTGTTTGCTGTAGCATAGACTAGATTCAGACCTGCTGAATCTTGTTCTGTTTGTATAACTCGAACACTAAATCAGGCCATCTTTTCTTGGAAAGAGTTCCCCTGCACCCTAGTGGCTGGAGTGTGCAGTTATAACACATCTGGTTGAAGGTTCCTTGAACATGGTTCGGTTTGAGCTTCTTTTATTGGTTAAATTGTTTAAATCGGTTTGCTCTCATTTGCTACATAAGAAAATCCAAGCCATCTGCTGATCTCTGCAAAACATAAGTAGAACTTTCACTGTATATTGCACTTTTGATCTGCATTTTTACCATATCACTGCTTGTTTGAACTGTTTTTTTCCTAAAATTGTTGCACTTTATTTCCTGTAGCATAGACTAGATTCAGACCTGCTGAATCTTGTTCTGTTTGTGTAACATGCGCACTAAACCAGGTCATCTTTTTGGAAAGGGTTCCCCTGCACCTGAGAGGCAGGAGTGTGAAGTTAGAACTCATCTGATTAAAAATTAGTGTACTAGGGCACAGTTTTGAGATTTTTTGTTAGTTAATTTGTTAAGATTAGTTTGTGCTTGTTTAATACATAGTACCATGTTTGTGCATAGCACAGTGCCATGCAGAGGTGGGTGCCTCTGGTGGTTATAGATGCAAACACCTTTGACCGCAAATTTTCCCTTAGTACTCTGCTGGTGCTCCATCAGTAAGTTCTCATGATTGTACCTCACTGGACACTAGATTATGGTCAATTTGAGGTGATACTTTCAGCGAAGTTCCTGAGGTACCAACACAGATCTTACCCACCAGCCCTTTGTATTTTTTGTCGACTTCTCCTGTCCTCTACTTTACCTGTTCCTTCCTGACCTCTCCCTGTTTTGTGACCATATCAACTTACCTAGCATTATGGATGGTTAATTTTCCACAGTTTCTCCAGCCACCCTGGTTGACATGGGCATCCTGAGCCAATTTAGCAATTGCCTCATGTACACTGACAACCCACTTCTTCTAGTCCACACAAATTCATTGTGTGAGAAATGCATCTATATCAAGAACCTAGAATTCAGGCTTTCTCGACAGTCAGTTCATCTGATATTAAGCAGGTTGTCAGCATGTACACCTCACCTCCTGCACCTACCAAACCAACAACACATAAACCTACATATGCAGAGGTCCTTACAAGAAGCTTACCTAAATATCAGAGACCTCCCAAACATGAACACAAGCACACTTTACATAATACATCTGCTGCAGAACATAGTACACATAATAAATCACACACCAGTGTCTCACCAGTCAAGCACCTAAGGCATAATACAAAAACAAGCATCTTAGTTATAGGTGACTCAATTGTGAGACACACAGATGTCCCTCTCACCAGGCTGGATAAGGAAAAGGTCACTGTGAGCTGTCTGTCAGGTACCACGATCTGCCACATCAAACACACAGTCAAGTCTCTCAACAACAGATACTGTTATGACTCTGTCATAATCCACGTTGGTGAGAATGACTTGAGATGTACCTCAATGGACTATATGAAGAGACACATGACTGAGCTCTTGGATTATGTTTTTCAGGCAGGTATGTCCCTAGCCTTAAGCAGCATTTTACCTTTGCCTAGGATGATACCTCAATACAAACAAAAAAAAAAATGATTGACTTCAGCAATTGGCTTAGTTTCTGGTGTCATTCAAAGGGGATCCAGTATTTGTCAGCCTGGGATGACATAGTCATCAGACCTCAATGTTTTGCCATAGATGTTCTTCATCTGTCACCCCTGGGATTTTGGTTACTGGCTAAGGCTCTTGCCATCCTCATAGTGTCTTTTTTTAGGCAATGTCACAAGAACAAAATTCCCAACATAACAATACACTCTAACAATGATGTCAAGGTTATGCTGCTAAACGCTAGGAGTCTAAATCAGAAACTGCACTCACTGGAAATAGTCTTCACCCTGGAATATGCTGACATTTGTGCAGTCAATGAGACCTGGTTTAAGGTGGCGGAGAGCACCCCAGCTATACCAGGTTACATTTCCTTCCACATGTTCAGACCACAAACTGAAGGTGTGAGAACTAAAGGAGGTGGTGTAGCAATATTCATTAAAGATACACCTCTAGATTGCTTAAACAGCATGATTCCTTTGAATTACTTCAGGTGCAATTGACTGTAGGTAAGACCCCTCTTCAGGTCATTGCAAGCTATAGGACTTCCTCCATGAATCAGGACATAAACTCAGCCTACTTGGATCTACTTGAGTCAATCAAGATACAACTAAACACCCTGGTTTTGGGTGACTTTAATTACCAGTCCATAGACTGGGTGAATTATACATGTTCTAACTCACTTGCCTAAAGGTTTCTGGACTTTGTTAACTCCAATGTCCTGGACCAGCTGGTTGACACACTCACAAGGGGCTCAAATATCCTGGACCGGGTGCTCAGCAACATGGGGGACTGCTACACCACCCCCAGTGTGTGGCCATCCCTGGTGAGATCTGACCACAAATCCATGGACCCAAGGAATTATCGACCCATTAGCATGACCAGCCTTATCTGCACGATCATGGAATGAATCATGTTGGGCCACCTTGAAATTGATTACATGTATAGATCTACAATCATGGGACTCCACACATATCTACTAACCTCACAAGATCCAAATATAATGAAAGTTTTGAAACACGAGGAGAATAAATCTAAGATGACTTCTCTGCTTAATTTAGCAGAAGCATATCAACGTCAAGCAGGAATGGAAATCAAACCAGAAGTAGATAAAAACCAGGCAGCAACTGAATGTGCTAAAAAACAAAAGAAAGAATACAAGTTGAAGGACCAGATGAGAAGGCAAGTAATGTGAAAAAAGCATAAATATAGTTGCAAGTATAGAAAACTTCTGGAAGAACCTCATGATGATCAGGAATGAATGCAGGAATGGTTAAGGAGAGGTGTATTCAAACCAAGAAATGAAAGGTTAATATTGGCAGCCCAAGATAGTGGGCTATGTACACACTAGTTTACATAGTCCATTGAACATGTGGGAGAAACAGACATATGAAGGTTTTGTAAAACCAAATTAGAAACAGTCACACACCTTGTTGCTGGTTGCGACACACTAATGGCGGAAGGACTGTATACTGAAAGGCATAATAATGTGGCGAGATTGTTACACTGGGGATTGTGCAAACATTATGGTATTGAAGTGGCTGAAAAACACCGGAAACATGAGCCACAAAGCATCACAGAAAATAGTGAAGTTTATATCACATGGGATCACCCATAACCAACAGTTCAAAAGATAAATGCTAGAAAAACGGATATAGTGATCTAAGAAAAGAAGACAAAAGTAGCATTGATCATGAAATTGCAACACCTAGTGACTACAGTGTCTTGCGTACAGAGAGACACAAAGTCATAAAATACCTGGGTCTGTAGGCAGAAATGAGAGCCATGTGGAAGAAAGATACCCAGACAGTTCTAATGGTAGTAGGAGCAACGGGTCTTATAAAAAATAATCTACAATCGTATTTAGATATGTTGCCAATTCATGTAACACCATACGACTTGCAGAAGGAGTCATTACTGGGCACACTGCAGGTGCTGCGAAGAGCACTTTTGGCTGACATCAAAGAGTGAAACAATACTAGTTTCATGAACTTTAATCATACTTTGTCTTAGGAATGGGATCCATTCCCATCATGGTATTAGAAACCCAAAAGATTTGGAGAAATTAGAAAAGACAGAGGCCTTATTAACAAAGATATGGGAAATCTTCAAATGCTCGACCCCACCCAGTTTGGCTTTGTCAAGTGGAGATCATGCCTGTTAAACTTGGCGGACTTCTTTGAAACACTCAGCAAAGCCTTAGACCAGGGCAAATCTGTGCATATGGCCTACTTAGACTTAACCAAGGCCTTTGACACAATCCCCCACTCAGGCATCATTGATAAACTCACTCAGCTGGGTATCAACCCATATATTGTCAGGTGGGTTACAAACTGGCTCACTGATTGAACTCATACTGTCAAAATAGGGGGCTCCACCTTCTCCAGCAGACCCATAGCCAGTGATGTTCCACAGGGATTGGTTCTGGGACCCCTACTGTTGGAATCTACTTCTCCAAAATATAGGCTAAAACTAAAGGACTGTAGGTTCATAGGTTCATAGATTAGTACTAGGCTAACTGACCTTTTGGGCCATTTGAAGCCTCCCCAGTTACATAACCCTGCACAAACCCTGCACCTTGTGTCTTTACTTAAAAACCTTTAACATTTCTATCCTCCACCACCCAAAATAGTTCCATAGGTTCATTATTAGTAACTATCTAACTGCTCCTCTGCCTTTATTTTAAGCCTAATAATTATCCCTTGTGAGAATCAAACCCTGCACCTTGTGCTTGCAAGGCAAACACCTTAACCATTAGGCCACCATCCCATCCCACAACTGATGACAGTTTGCTGATGACTGCAAACTGGGAGCAATCATAGAAACATCTAACAATGTCAACATCCTGCAATAAATTCTTACTCAGACTAATGACTGGTGCCAAAGTCATGGTCTTAAACTTAATTCAAAAAATGCATTATTATCCCCTTCAGCAAGGGTGACATTCCTGCAAACTACCACATCAGTAGCAATGCCCTAAGCACACAGTCAGTGGTGAGACATCTGGTTACACAGATTGACAACAACCTTAACTTTGATCACCATGTCTCCACAGTGGTAAGAAGGGCATTTTGTATTCCTCATCTCATAAGTAAAGGCATTGCCTCCAGAAAAAAGAGGTTATAACCCCTCAGTACTCTTCCTTCATTAGGCCAATAATAGAGTGCAACACTGCCTTCGGTATATTCCATTTCAAACACCTCCAGCAAATGGAGAGACAACAACATTTCCTTATAAAGAAAATTCAGGGTCTTCAAGATCTGTCTTATGTGGACAGACTGAAATCATTGTCACTTTACTCTGTGTCATACAGACTGCTCAGAGGCAACATGTGCCTTGCATATACAGCAATCTCTGACCCAGCTTTAATGGAAATTCTGCACATTCGCAAATCACATGGCACACAAGTCACTCACTCAAAGGACCTTAACCTGATATGTGACATCAACAGAATTTGCTGGAGAGGCAGATTTGGCTCACAGAGTTTGTCTCACCTTTTAAAGAAGCTTCCTATTCATGTTAAACAAAGCCCCTCATTGGCCCTATTTAAGCATAATTTGGACTATTCGATGGGTATCTGAAACTTCATTTCAGGGGTTCCACCTGTGTCTCTGTTGGACAGGGACAGGAGGTGCTGAGTTTAGAGTCTGCTTGAACAAGACACCCTTGGGAACACGGGTTGAACTTGGCTAAGCTTGTAAGGGCCCTGGTGCCATTAGCCTAGTAACTTCCTATGATCCTAAGGTATGGTATGGCATGGTATGGTATGGTTTGGTATGGTATGGCATGGTATGCAATATGCACATTACAGTACAGTATGTAATAACTACACTATGGTATGGTACAGGTATGGTATGGTATGGCACACAATAAACACACTTCAGTATGATATGTAATAACTACACCATGGCATGGTATGGTACACAGTAAGCAAACTATATATGGTATGTAACAACTACACTATGGTATGGTGTGGTATGGTATGGTTTGGCATGCTATGACATGGCATGGTATAACATGGTGCACAATAAGCACACTACAGTATGGTAAGTAACAACTACAGCATGGTATGGTATGTTTCACAATAAGCACACTACAGTATGGTATGTAACAACTACACTATGGTATGGTGTGGTATGATATGCAATAACTACACTATGGCATGGTATGATGTGGTACACAATAAGCAGACTACATATGGTATGTAACAACTAGACAGTGGTATGGTGTGGTCTGGCATGGTATGGCATGGTATGGTATAGCATGGTACAAAATAAGAACACTACAGTGTGGTATGTAACAACTGCAGTATGGTATGGTATGACATTGTATGGCATGGTATAGTATAGCATGGTACACAATAAGCACACTATTGTATGGTATGTACCAACTACAGTATTGTAAGATATGCTATGGTATGGCATGATATGGTATGTTATTGTACGCAATAAATACACTACAGTATGGTATGTAATACACTATGGTACGGTATGGTATGGTATGGTATGGTATGGTATGATATGGTACAGTATGGTATGATATGGTATGGTACACAATAAGCACACTACAGTATGGTATATAATAAGTGCACTTTGGTATGGTATGATATGGCACACAATAAGCACACTATGATATGTTATTTAATAAGTACACTATGGTGTGGTATGGTACGGTATGGTACACATTAAACACATTATGGTATGGTACACTACTGTATGGTAAGGTATGGTATGGTATGGTGTAATGCGGTATGTTATGGTACACAATAAGCACATTACAGTATGATATGTAATAACTACACTATAGTATGATACGGTATGGTATGATACACCATAAGCACACTATGGTATGGTATGTAATAACTACACTATGGTATGATATAGTATGGTACACAATAAGCACACTACAGTATGGTATGTAATAAGTACACTATGGTATGGTATGGTACACAATAAGCACACTAGAGTATGGTATGTAATATGTACACTATGGTATGGTATGGTATGGTACACAATAAGAACATTACAGTATGATATGTAATAACTACACTATGGTGTGATATAGTATGGTATGGTACACAATAAGCACACTACAGTATGGTATGTAATTACACTATGGTATGGTACAAAATAAGCATGCTACGGCATGGTATATAATAAGTACACTTTGGTATGGTATGATATAGCACACAATAAGCACACTGTGATATGGTATTTAATAAGTACACTATGGTGTGGTATTGTACTGCATGGTATGGTACACATTAAACACATTTTGGTATGGTACACTACTGTATGGTAAGGTATAGTATGGTATGGTGCAATGCGGTATGGTATGGTACACAATAAGCACATTACAGTATGATATGTAATAACTACACTATGGTATGATATGGTATGGTATGGTATGGTACACAATAAGCACACTACAGTATGGTATGCAATAAGTACACTATGGTATGGTATGGTACACAATAAGCACATTACAGTATGATATGTAATAACTACATTATGGTATGATACGGTATGGTATGGTACACAATAATCTCTACAGTGGTATGTAATAGCTATACTATGGTACAGTATGGTATAGAATTGTATGGCACACAATAAGCACACTACAGTATGGTATGTAATAAGTACAGTCCCTGCAATGACATGGCCTTAAGGCTGGGTATGTGTTTTGACAGGGGGACACTCTTGTCTTTGTCTTCATAAAGGCATTGGTGAAAGTACTTGGCAAAAGTACATTTTTAAAGGAACTGACTTATATCAAATAGTTAATACCATGTTATATTTTAAAAATTTGTGTTATGATGCCATGGTTACAATTTTATTTAATATTTGTTAACTGGGAAAGTCTGACTTGGAACAAGCCAATTTTCAGCAGAGGCCCGGGAAGAAACACTTCAGACGCATGTCTTTGTAATGTGGGAGGAAACCAGAGCACCCGGAGGAAACCCACATGAAAGCAAGGAGGACATACAGACTCCACACAGAAGGCACCCCAGCAGAGAATCAAACTGGAGAACCTCTTGCTGTGAGGCAACAACACTACCACTGCACCACTGAGCCATCTAGCTATACACTTAAAAAATACATTTTAAAAGAGGTTCTATGCATTGGAGACATTGGACCTTGGAATGACTGCATAACGGAAAACAAAAATTGCTTCTACTAATAATATTTAGCCATTTGAATAGCCTTAATTAGATTTACAGAACTGGAAGACATTGACAGCAAATGATAAACCATAAAACTACACTATGTGTAGTGTAGCACTATAGTGTACACTACCATAAAATCAAATGATGGCACAATAATCTCCCCTGACCCCTCTACAAAACTATTAGGTGTCATCATAGACAATAATCTAAAATTTGACCTACATGTTAACCAAACTATCAAATACATCAATAAAAAACTAGGGTCACTTTACAGAATAAAAGCCTTCCTAACCCCTCCAGCTAAAATTGCCATAGCTCGCTCTCACCTTCTTTCAACCCTTCTGTATGCATCCCCTCTACTCTCGAATTTAAACAAGACTGTCCTTAACAAACTCTCAATTTGCTACAACCACATTGCCAGGTTTGCCACTGGGCTGCCTTTTAGGACACATCATTGCATCAATCTAAATCAGCTTGGGTGGCTTGAACTACCCAGCCTAATCCAGTATAACCAACTGATTATGGCCTATAAAATCCTCTATAATCAGGACAATACTCCTGCACTTAAAAATATTATCACCCCTATAACAATCCTAGACCGCTTCGATCCTCTAACAAACTACTAATTCAGACTAGCAAAATTAATAACACAGCCGGTGATTCTCTCTTTGCAAACTCTGTAAGTAGATCCTGGAACTCACTTCCAGCTGATATTACCTTACTTTCCACCTTAGGTCAATTTAAAACTAGACTCAAACAACATTTGTCACTTAACTGGCTATGTCAATGTATCAAGCCTGGCTAACTCTCTCTAGAATGTGTAAAAATCTGTTAACCAGTTTACTGTGTAATTTAATTTAATCCTGACTTGTACTCAGGACTAACTTTAACCTGTGGAACTTGTTCAACTTGTTTACTTATGTAATCTCTGTAAATAGTCTGTTTGTAATATGTAATGCTGTATCTGCTTACCCTTGGAGCTTTTCTCCCCGGGCCTCCGCTGAAAATGGACATGCATCCAGTCGGACTATCCTGGTCAACAAATGTAAAATAAATAAAATAAAAATAAACAAGTCCTACAGCTACTGAAAAAGACTTTATAAGATTCAGCAGAAAATGAAATTAAGATGATTTAAAATAAAGGCGTCATTATAAGATTGCAGACCGCATGGAAGATATGCACGGTTATTCATGTTACTTTTAACTATTAAGTTCTATATCATTTTATGTTGCACACTACATTAAATAAGGATGTTATATGAGATACACCAGGGATCGGCCCTCTTTCTATCATCATCATTATCAACACCCTTTTTCCCATTTCACTTGAGGTTGGTGCATTGCATCAGCTGTCGCCATGTTGCATCAACTGTTGCCGTCTCTCACAGGTCAATGCCACTCTCCTACCTTCTTTGACAGACATGCATGCATGTCAGAAGTCTTTTCTCAGACAATACATCCACCACTTAGCTGGACACCCTCGTTTCCTCTTGCCTTCTTCTTGTATGTCCCAAATCTTCCTCACCACATTGTCTTCTGCTTTCTGCACGTGTGCCTGAACCACTGTAATCTGTTCTCTTTGACCTTCTCTGCCATTGGAGCTGCTTTGGCTTCTGCTCGGATGTCTCATTTCTTCATCTGTCCCACAGAATGCACCCTACCAACCATCCCAGGCCCTTCATTTCAATCACCTCTAGCTTCTTCAACTGCTCTGCCTTCACTACCCAGGTTTCTGTACCTTACAGTAATGCTGGTCGCAACACTTTTTTGTCCACCTAATTTTTCAGCTTCTTTGACATTCTTCTATCATACAGTAAACCTGACAGTCTGAGCCAGTTGGCTACAGCCCCTCTGATTCTAGATTTGACCTCATCATTCAGACTTTCCTTCTTCTCAACCAACCCTCTAAGATACTTGAAGCTGTTAACCTGCTCCACTATTTTCCCTTCTATCTCAATTTTTGCTTCTTCTACTGCCATTTTAGTAATCTTATCTGTACTCAGTTTCATCCCATGTGCCATCATTTTTGCATTCCGTTTCCCTCTCTTTGCTGAACTTCTTGCTCAGAGTCTGCCTGTAATGCCACATTGTCTGCATACTGCAAATTTGTTGATTTGTCCCCTCCAAGCTGTTTGCTAATGTAGTCCATCTCCAGTATGAACAGCAATGGTCTTAGAACCCAACCCTGATGCACACCCACTCCCACTCCCACTGGGAACCTTTTTATGTGTCCAAACAATGTTTAGAGTTGTGTCATTGGGTCCTTGTACATAGCCTGCACTATTTATACAATGTTTTAGGGACTTTGAACCATCACAGGACTGCCCAAATCAGCGTTCATGGGACCTTGTTATATGCTTTCTGTAGGTCTTGAAATACCAACTTACACCATTTCCTCGTCTCTAGCTTCTTCTCATCTATCTGTCAATGCTGCAAACACTGGGTCAGTTATGATCAGTCATGATCTGAATCTGAACTACCCATCTCCTGTCTTAATTTTTGCTACTTTCTGTATTAATTTATCAATTTCCTTCTCCAGAACTTTCATGCAGGGTGATAGGAGTTTGATACCTCTATACTGTCCAGAGTTGTGAATGTCCCCTTTGTTCTTAAACACTGGCACTAGTATGTTTATTCTCCAGTCATCTGGGATACACCTTTCTCTCCATACTGCTATAAGTACCCCAGGAGCCATTTATCTCCCAACTCACCCAACATCTTGATCATATCTGCCATGACCTCATCTGAGCCTGCTGCTTTCCCTGACTTCATTTTCCTTAGCACTATTCTTACTTCTTCTAGGGTGGACTCCTCTTCTTTCATTGTAGGCTGTGTCTAGGGCAGTACAGATTCTGTGGAGTTTTCTTCATTCAGAAGATTCTGGAAGTCCTCCTTCCATCTGCTTTTGATGTCCTCAGGGCTTCTGAGTAGGTTGTTGCTGGTGTCCCTTATGATAGGTGTCCGACTATTGTCTTTCTCTTTCTGCTATTGTCTTGCAGCCTGACAGAGTTTATTTGTACCATGTACTGAGTCACTTTCCCAAAGTTGGTAGAGTGATTCTGATACTTTGTTCTTTGCTATTGCAACTGTTTTCTTAGCCTCTATGTTAGCAAACCAGTATCCTATTTGCCTGGTCTGTCTATTCTAGTGACCTCTTTTTCTTGCACTCCTTCTTTCTTTTGACAACTTCTGGACTTCTGCATACCACCACCAACTTTCCTTACATACTTTAATTCCATACATGGCTTGGATGCATATCTGTTCTGTAGACCTCACGCATGCTGTTTTGAGGCCCTGCCATTCTTCTTTAACTCTACCTATTCCCTATTCATGTGGTTGAAAAGTCTGGACTATTTTCATGGACTCTTGTGCTTTATCTCCAGTTAATGTCCATATCTTCAGCCTGGTCTCTGTTGATCTTGGAGCCTTTTCTGATAACTGCCTGCAGCTGATTGTGACCACCACTCGTTTATGCTGTGGGCTGAATGTTTCACTGGGGATGACTTTGCAATCACTGATCCTACCCCAGATCCTAACGAAGATCCTACTGGAGATCCTACCCTAGATCCTACCTGAGATCCTACCCTAGATCCTACCCCAGATCCTACCCCAGATCCTACCCGAGATCCTACCGCAGATCCTACCCTAGATCCTACCCCAGATCCTACCCCAGATCCTACCAGAGATCCTACACTAGATCCTACCCCAGATCCTACCACAGATCCTACCAGAGATCCTACCCTAGATCCTACCCCAGATCCTACCGCAGATCCTACTCCAGATCCTACCCCAGATCCTACCACAGATCTTGTGACTATTGCTCTTGCTGAACTATGTCTTGGCCACCATCAAGCTATTTGTCACACAGTATTCTTTTTTGCATAAAACATTTTTTATTTTTCATAAAATTAATGCAATATTTCAATACATTTTGATAATAAATAGGTAAATCTTTAATAACATGTAGTCAAACAGAATTCTTGAATGGCCTGTCCTTCTTTATTTATCTTGTCCCACCAAGTGGACCGAGGCAGACCTCATATCCTGTTCTGTCTGGCCCAATATGTGTGTTTAAGTCCCCCATTATCATTCATGTGTAGGCATTTGGTACATAGGGCAAACCAAAAGGATGGTTAGAATTCGCATTCTAGAGCATTTAAAAGATATTAGAAACCATAGTGAAATTAGCCCTGTGGCCCAGCATTTTCTTGATAAACATGGTAGTTGCCCAAATAGTTTGAGATTTTGTGTACTGGGTAAACCATTTTTCATCGGAGGAGGGGGGATTATTCCTATAAATTACTTGAATTGGAGACTAAAATGATTTTAAAATTTAAAACTCTGAAGCCCCATGGACTTAATTTGGAATTGGGTATTTAATTATGTTATAATTATTATTGTATTATGTATGTTATTTAATATTTCATATGTGGTTTACTTGATATATTGTTCTTCTTTCTAATTCATTGTAAATGTCACTTTAAATTTGTGATTATATCTGTGATTGATTGAATTGATGTTAGGTGCTTGTGTTAATTGCTATTAAACCTGTGTATATATATATATATATACATGAAAAAATATACATTTATTGTGATCCATTGAAGGCGAAAGGCCGAGGTACCAGATCATTTAATAAAAGGCAACTGGTAAAGTGCGTGGATTCTGTGTTTGGATTTATTTTCTCTGTGCTGGTGTTTTTGGACTCATATCCTGTTCTGTCTGGCCCAATATGTGTGTTTAAGTCCCCCATTATCAACACCAACTCATGTTGTTCTGGTTTTATCTAGTAGGTCCTGCATCTACTGCCTGAATTCCCTCTTTTCCTCACTATCACAACCCTGCCATGGGGCAAAGGCTGAAATTATGAATACTGCTCTATCATAGGCTGAGATTATGAATAGTGCCCTATCATAGGCTGAGATTATGAATAGTGCCGTATCGTGGGCTGAGATTATGAATACTGCCCTATCATAGGCTGAGATTATGAATACTGTGCTATCATAGGCTAAGATTATGAATACTGCCCTATCACAGGTTGAGATTATGAATAGTGCCCTATCATAGGTTTTAGATTATGAATACTACCCTATCATAGGCTTGGATTATGAATATTGCCCTATCATAGGCTGAGATTATGAATACTGCCTTATCATAGGCTGAGATTATGAATAGTGCTGCATCCTTACACTGGACACTGATTGCTATGAATCTGTCACTAATTCTAATGACATCCCTCACTTTCTTTTGAAGCCTGTCCCTCACCATAATTCCCACACCATTTCTAGTCTGTCCTCCTCCTGAGTAGTACATTCTGGACCTCAAGCCAAGTGACTTTGCTGCACTGCCCTTCCATCTTGTCTCCTAGATACACGGATGAAGGCAAAATGGTCCACACTGCCAATCTTGCACTAGCCAAGGCATTTAACACAATACCCCACTTGGACATTGTTGACAAACTCAGGAGGTTAGGTGCAAACCCTTATGTCACCTAGTGGATAGCCAGCTGGTTCACAGACAGGATCCATGAAGTTAGAATTGGGGAGATCACCTCTACAAAGAGGACAGTCACAAGAGGAGTCCCTCAGGGATCGGTTCTGGGACTTCTCCTTTTTGTCATTTACTTCTGTGAAGTCAAGGCCAATATCAATGGCCTCTGGCTGACTAGCTTTGCAGATGATTGCAAATTAGGAGCTCTCATTGAATCCTCCACCAACACAAATGTTCTCCAGGAAGGGTTGACACAGACAAATAACTGGTGTCACAGACATATACTGAAACTAAATGACAAGAAATTCATAATAGTAACCTTCAGGAAGTCATTGACCCCATGTAACTATCATACTGACAACATACCCCTAAGAGGTGATCAAGTAGTCATGGACTTGGGGACAAACACAGACAGTAATCTAGCCTTTGACCATCATGTGTCTACAGTAGTGAGGAAATCATTTTATGTTGTGCAATTTATAAACAAAGTTATGGCATCTAGATCCAATAAATCATTGTTCCACTATATTTGGCATTCATCAGACCTATCACTGAGTACAATGCCCCCTTTGGAATGCACCTAACCAGGCATATCCAACAATTAGAATATCCACAGAGTTTCCTCACTAAAAGAATACAGGGCATAAGTAACATATCCTATACAGACCACTTCAAGTCCCTATCCCTGTATTCTGTCTCCTACAGGCTGTTGAGGGGAGATCTATGGCTGGCACATAGTGCATTGTCAGACTCCACTCTGATGGACCTCCTGCATATCCATAAAACAAACAACACCAGAATTACCTGTTCTAAAGACTTAAAACTTGCCTGTGATATAAATGGGACCTGCAGGACAGATAGGTGTGTATCCCAGAGACTACCCTGTCTCTGGAACAAGCTCCCCATTAATGTGAAGCAGAATTCCTCCCTAACCCAATTCAAGTGTAACTTGGACAACTGGATGGGGAGCAGGAAATTCATCCATTGTTTGGCACCTATGTCTCTAATGGACACAGGTAACCTGTACATGGTTCATCTCCCAAACCCCTGCTTACACTTATCAAGGGTACTAGAACTTTTCAGAGATTTGGGTGCCTGGCTAACCTTAAAAAGACCCTTGTGGTCATTAGCCTAGTAAACATCTATGCACCTACTGAGCATGTCCAGCCTCCTCCATTATATCATTCTGAGTGCAGCAATCCTTAATTCATTTTTGGCAGGTTGATTGCTTTAATGTCCAGCTTTCACTCAACAAAGCTATCCCAGGTAACTTAAGCACTGCAACTGACACCAGCTGTCCAGTAGATTATTGATCCTTTGCTGTTGGACTTTATGACAGGCACACACTGACCAGTAGGGGCACGTAAACCTCTGCTACCATCAGCATAGGTCTCTGGCATATGTCTACTCACTTATCACTGGAAAATACCAATACTGATTTTTGGCAACATTAGTCACTGTGACCAAATCACCTAGAGCCAGTTTTTACACCATCAAATGGCTAGCTCTGACACGGTGCTCAGTCTGTGATCCATGTTCTCCTAAGGGTACTGCACACTGCAGTTGATACCCAAAAGGGTTGATCTATGCAACATTTCTTCCAATAGGCACCATCTAGAGTCCATAACTCCATTGTTGGGTGAGTTTGAGTTAGAGACACTTAGCATGCTATAGGAGATAGGAGGAACCCCACAGAGACACATAGATAACATGCAGATTCATTACAGGCATTGGGCAGAAATTAGGATCAAACCTTGTGCCTTGTGCATGGGAGGCAAAGACCTTAACCTTGATGGCAACTGTGTATTTCTATGTGATATGCATTATGGTTTGTGTGAAGTGGGTTTTTGGGGGTGTAGCCAGCAGCTACTAGTTCTGTGATTCCACACTGTAAAGAGTATATCTTCTAATGGATTTATAGATTCGTAAATATTCCAAGACAATTAGGTCTTATGACCATTTATACTTCACCAGTGCCCTTCGTTAGGCCACAAATCCTTTCTCCAGGAGGGCTATACCAGTTGGTCCTGGGGTAAATGTGTGGATACTCATCCAGATCTAAGTTATGTTTATAGGAAGTCAGTGAGTCACTGTAATTACCTGGGTTGGTTGTAAGGCCACCCTTATGAAGCAGAGTCATGGCTGCAGTGTGCCAGTCATAAGGGGTAAAATCAGTAGTTAAACTTAGGCTAGACAACAGTTTAACTTAATTGCTGCTAGAAGATAGTAAATAAATATATATATACGTGCCCCTGCTCGTCCCCCACATGAGCCCCTCCTCACTCATCTTCTCTTTCCCAGCAGTTACAGTCTCTCCCCTTCGGCACCTACAAACAGCTCCTCAGTTCTGCTTATCTACCTCCATTTACATTCCTTCTGAGGCTTTTATGTATATCAAGTAATATTATACGTCCTATGTCTGGAAGTGTTTTCTATAAAGAATACTCCGGATGCTTGATTATTTCCTTATATGGATAGCTGCCTGCTGTCACCATAGCCAATCAGTGTCCAAAAGCATCTCTTCTTATGTACTTAATTATACCATCACCATATAGTACTTCCTCTAGCTGATATGCATGATTAATATTCTTTCTGCATCCTTTGTAAATGCAAAAATCATATTTTGTATATGTTTTACTAAAACCTAGTCTGACTACAGAATGAATATCCACTGCCACTACAGCTACTCTGTATACAAATGTTATCTCTCCTTATTTGTTAATTGTACTCTCAGCACATGCTACAGCTACTTTATACAAATGTTATCTCTCCTTATTTGTTAATTGTACTCTCAGCACATGCTACAGCTACTTTATACAAATGTTATCTCTCCTTATTTAATTGTACTCTCAGCACATGCTACAGCTACTCTGTATACAAATGTTATCCTTTCTTTTGTAAATTGTATTCTCAGCACATGTTATATACTATGTTTGACATGCATGTTTGTTATTGTTAAATGGAGCTTTTCTCCCCGGGCCTCCACCGCTCATCAAACTGAAATAAATAAATAAATAAAATATACACGTGTGTGTGAGTGTGTGTGTGTGTGTGTGTGTGTGTGTGTGTGTGTGTGTGTGTATGTTCTATTTCCTGCCAGAACATGTATATTTAACCGGTTTCCCAGTTACTCATAATTATATTCACACTTGCATTAATATGTATGCTTCTGTTTACATGTAACATGATTATGAGAATATAAAGAGGCAGAAATATTTGTAGAGACCTACAGATACAACCAACTTGAAGACAGTGTTTATAAGTCAGTGATCAAACTATAATTTCCTAGTTGAAATGTCTGGATTTTAACTGTGAGCACACCCTGTTAGCAAAGGCGAGAATATCCTGAAGCAAGATTCAGACACAAAATATAGAGCTTCAGCTTGTATCTCTCAGACAGAGATTAATTATTTCTTAGCTACAGATGAAGGAGCAGAGAAAGATGTGGAAACTATCTAGAACAGGGACTCTAGCATAGTTTTACATAAGGTAGTACTGCATAAAATAATTTGTCATTAAAACAGTTTAAAGTCGATGTTACTGTAGGCTTTTATTTTCAGAATATATGACGTTATCTGGATGGGATGCTATATAATACAAAAGGAGCACATGAGCTGCATTCAAGCTTCCTTTAACATTGATCATCTGAGAGACAGAAGCATTGCTTTGGGTTGTCTGTTCCTAACTATGAGGGGTCTTGCTGTGATTCTGTTTTGTAAATACTGAACATTGAATAAACACAGTTCTACTATCCCCTAAAATATTTGTTGAGGTCTTGTGATATTTATTTATTGTCAGTGCATGCAAATTGTAATTATTGCTATAGTTTGACCACCTCGTGTTACAATTCTGAATATTTAAAAAAAAAACACAAATACGAAAAGGATGGAGGCTTGGTAGGAAGACTAACTGCACTTAAACAGCATAATCAAATGGTTTACTGCTACCTTCTGCCATCAAGCAAATGTCATTTAGTAAAAATAGTGTATGATAACAAAATACCAGTAGGACAACCACGGCAATAAAAAGTCTCTTTTAATACTGACATAAACCATAAAATAGAGCAAGCGCTTTCATGTATCAAGTACGCTTCATCAGATCCTCTAAAATCAAATAAAAACTTTCAGTTTAAATACAATAGTATAACCAATCAACAGCTCATAACAATTAAAGCTAATTGAATATCAATTGAGCATTAAAAACACAGAACACAAATTCAAACTTTTCTCAGCCTGCGTCCCTTCAATACAGGCTTAATAGAGACACTGTTATTTATTCCTGGATATTTATGTGATTGTAACATCAGTATCCAATGAAGTTCTCGTTGTTCAAGGAAGTTATTGGTATCACCCCCTCTAATATTATTGTACACCGGTTGTAAAACCCTAAACAAAAAACGGTGTTCAGGAAATATCATCACATGCTTGGCCAAAGCATTCAATTCATTATATTTGCGTATTTCATATAGATGTTTACTTATACATTCCTTCAGCCTCTGAGTTGTTTTGCCCACGTAATAACATGGGCATGTATCACATGTAGCCAAGTACAACAGATTGCTAATATCAAAATCAGCATAGAACCTGAGTTCAAATTTAAACAAAGTGTTGGGACAGTTGAATATTTGTTGTGTACATAAATCATCACAAAATTTGCACTTCCTACATGCATAAGTACCTAATCTTTTATCTTTTGCTCTCTATAGAATGCTTGCGCCTCTTATTCTTACATAAAAGCTGTTTCAAGTTAGCATTATTACGAAATGTAAAATGTGGGGTCTCACCTACAATTCTAGCAGTGGAATCATCAAAAGTGGCCAATATTTGTGGACAATATCTTTTCCACTTTGTTGTTACTAGTATAATCCGTGGTAAAGGAGAAATAGTTCCTATTCCGTGATTGAACATTGTTACTGGGTTTTTGTTTAGGGTTTTACAACACCGGTTTTTGTTATTGTATTTAAACTGAAGGTTTTTATTTGATTTTAGAGGATCTGATGAAGCGTACTTGATACGTGAAAGCGCTTGTCCTATTTTATGGTTTATGTCAGCATTAAAAGAGACTTTTTATTGCCATGGCTGTCCTACTGGTATTTTGTTATCATATATGTTTGTTTTCTAGTTGGGACACTTGGTTTTCATTGGTGATTTTGTTTTAAATATATTAGTAAAAATAGTCTGATTTTAGAGTGAACAATTTTAACTACAGCATGAAATTCATAACACAGAAAACAGAGCAGTGATTGTGTTCCTTGCTGGTTTCTATGACTTTTTACTATTCTACTTACGTTTGATTATTCGTATCTGTATATTTCAGCAGGATTTTATAGCAGCTGTATACAGATTTCAAATGCTGGCAGACAAAATCTGTACTTTTAGTGTGTTTACCTCTTGTAGCTTAGAACACCCACTGTTTTACTCTTAATAAAACAAATGGTTGACGTTGGAGTGTTCTGTTCCTTGTTGCTTTATAAAGCTCTTTCTTTTGGGCATTACCCTTCTCTTGGCTTCTTCCTTGAAAGTAAGCCTTAATATTAAACACTGACAGGTGTTTACTGCTAATTTTGTCATATGGCATATATTTCACATTTTTTCTGTAGTGCTGCTGAATTTTGACCATGTCCTGGCGATACTACGGATAACGATATGAACACTCCACAAGACTTTTCATGGCAGAGCTACAGGAGAATATTGCCAGCTCTTTATCCCAGCTGACCTCACCACAACTCCAACCATTCTTGAACCCAGGTCACTAGCATTGCTTTGTCCCTGTGGTAGTCGAGTGACGCTCTTTATAAAAACATGCTCTGACTGGGGCAGCATTATGGAGCCCAGTTCTGCTGAACATCAGGCCCATGACCACACCGACGGATTTGAAATCTGGTTTGATCATCCAGTTTAAAAAGTAAATAGTTTGTTTACAAACTACATTATTTTGGAATAGATCTGCTTGAAACTTGAAATTAACTTCACTACTCTGTACATACTGCAATTTATTGTTACACTGTTTTTAATATATATTTAATCATTTTAATATACTAATATTTATTTTACTTATGTAACAAGGTCAAACCAGAAAAATGGGCTGTTGGGTCCTGAGAACATAGCTTAGATAGATAGATATAGATGTTTGATGCATACATATGCATACATAAAATATTCTATGAATACCAGCAAAATGTTTCAAGTGCAGGGATATTGCTGTATGTCATTGATGCCATTGTGGAAGATGTTAACTGGACCCTGGACAGATAGGTTGTACAAGGGGAATGGGGTTTCATATGGTTGCTGTGAGCTCACTGTTTGGGATTTTGGCCATACTGGGAACATAGAGAAGGGTGAGCAGACAACACTGTTGTTCCAGTCTTGTGAGGATGGCAGTGAAAGAAAGTTAGGAATGGTTTATGGAGGTAAAACAGGAAATGTCTGCATAGGATCTCCAGGTGACAGACAGGTCAGGTGGGTGGAGCAAAAGGGGAAAGAAGGTACAAGGGTAGTGACAGGTGTTAGGTGAGATAGAATGGAATTATAGTGGAGAATACGCAGGGAGAGATAGGCTTTGGGGGAATTGGGGGGGGGGCAACTGAGATATGTCACAGGGCATTGATAATGACCTGCACACATGACATTTGCCAATGGCTCATGGTAAGCCTACAAGGGTTACTTGGACCTGTCATGCAGGAGCCACGGCAGGTTAGGAGGGAGAATGTAGAAGGGGAAAGAGGTGCAGGAGGGGGGAGTAAGATTACAGAGGGAAAGGTAAGGCAGTATGAAACATGGATGAAGGGCTGAAGTTTGTGTCATGGAATATGGTATCAATAATCCAAAGACGATGATGACAGTGGTACAAAATGCAAAGGGGAAGATGTGCTAATGCCAGAAAAACTGAACATGAAAAACGTAGATATACAGATGCTGTTCTGGAAGAGATCTGAAATAATTAGCAAGAAGTACAAGAAAGGAGAAGGAAGACGGGTGTTAATAAGGGGAACACATGGAGAGGCAGAAATGATAATAGGTGGATTTTACAGGAACAACTGCAAAGAAGTACTTCTCCAAAAATGGCAAAGATGAAATGTGGAGGTAGTGTAATTTTTAGTGGGACTTCAGTGTAGTCCTGGACCCTGAGAGTGATAGGCTGTATGGGAGAAAGGAGTTTCATATCAGCTGTCAGAGTGTGTGTTAAAATGGGTAATGAAACCTTGATTTGCTGAACCTAAATACTTGGAAATGAAACAGTGAAACAGGGTCAGGAATGAACCCTGAAGCTGTGAGGCAGAGATCCTACCTCTGAGCAACTGTGTTCCACAAAGTATGTCATTTGCAAGGATTTTTTTAAAAGGTATCTTATATGCTAACACAATGTGAATGAATGAACCCTATACTATGTAACAATGCTCATGGATTATTTTTTTTCTTTATTATTTTTTTATTCACTTGAACAGAAACACACACAGACACACACACACACACACACACACACACACACACACACACACACACACACACACACACACACACACACACACACACACACACACAATCATTTAAATGCACCTATATTTCCAAATATGGCTATCTAACTTATCACGCCTGATAATGAATAGCACATGTTAATGCAAGATCACTACCAATGCATTATACATAGACTGCATATCTACCTTTATCAAAAGAAACCAAATCCAGTATCCGTTCTAGCCCTTATTATAAAGAATAGTTCTTGTTGCCCTTAAATCTACCTTTAAGAAGAAATTCTACTCATCACATTTCCTACAGACTTTCTGAGTTGAACTTGGCTACCAAATAGATTCCTGGGAGCCATACCAAAGTTGCATCTTTCCATGAGGATCCTAACCTCTCCTGGCCAGACAAGGTACACAAAAATATTAAGTGTCTATCCTCCTGCTTTAATTCTAATGATATTATAGTTTCAAGTGTCACCGTGCAACAACTCCACCCTTATCTATTCTCCTCCCAGTCTTCCTTTCTCACTCAGTCACCACCCCATATGTCTGATCTCTCTCCTGTCTCTCTCTTTTTGGCTTGGACACAGTCTCCCCCGCTCTGATCAGTTCATGATTACCCATCTCCACTTTTCATTATCACCTTCTTCACTCATTCCTTGAAAGCTCCCCCAACTTACCCCGAATCCCTCTCTCCTTCTAATGCCTTTCTGCCACCAGTAAGATCTCTACTCTTCTTTCTGTCTCTTGTCTCTTCCAAAATGTGGCAGAAACATCAGTTTCCCTCCACCCTCTACCACAGCTTCATATGATTGTGCCATTCATTTCTAACTTCTAAGCAGAATCACCACATATGGACATTAGTTGCCTCCTCCATTCCACATCTCCAACAAGTCCTACTGCTAACTCTATGGCTCTCTGTCAGACTTTGAGACAAAATAACACAAGTCCCATAGCTACAGAAATTTAAGTGCAATTTAACACAAGTAACAGCAAACTTCAAAAGCTGTTGTTACACAGTTAAAGGATTATTTTTTGTAGGGGACAACCCACCCTGCACTGCCTAATGTAGGGGGCAGGTTGAACCGCTACATTCCTGCTAATTATATATACTAACTCTGAGGTTGCTGTACAATGGAGAAAAGGGGAAACTCAGAGAAATGTCAGGAATTTCAGAGTTAGCATACACATGTTTCTCCATAATCTTACATAAATTCTCACAGTTCCAGGGATCACAGTCACTCCCCTTAAACATAGGACTAGAACTCCTATTCGTCCCTCTGTCTTCATCCTCAGTAATGTCCAATACCATCTAGGGAGCATTTATGTGTGAAGGTCATACATGTGTCTCATTGTCCAGAACATCCCACTTATGTTCCAGACAGCCTGTCGTATAGGTTCATAGGTTTATACTAGGCTAATGACCACTAGGGCTTTTATAAGCCTAGCCATGTAACTCAATTACCATGTGTTATTGCATCTCAGACATTATTATAAAGGGTGTATATTAGTTAGTGCATCTTTTAATGACTGCCTCTGTCCATCAGAGACATAGGTGTCAGACCAGTAATGACTTTCTGAATTCCCATCCACTAGTCCATGTTACTCTTGAATAGAGTTAGGGAATTACTCTGCTTTACATGGATGGGGAACCTATTCCAGAGAATGGGAATTCTCTGAGATACAGCTATCCCTCCAACATGTCCCATTTATGTCACAAACAAAATTTAGGTCCTTAGATCTAGTAGTTTTGATGCTGTTCACTTTAAAGATATGCAAAAGGTCTGTGACATCCCCTCTCTGGGCCAGTAATCAAGGAATCTGAATCATCATCACTGACACTGGAGAGGGACTTTCACTTGGAATAAAAATATAGATACACACATTATTTCCAGATGCAGCTCTCTGCATCAAGCACATTTTCCCTTAAGAGGACACAGGGAATACAGTCAGTCTGGGGTCTGGGTTTTTGTCACTCTTCAGGTCCCCAGTAAGACTCCCTACTGGCACAGCTACAGAGTTGAGTCCTCAGCCAAGTATCTAAGCAAAGTCCTCCACTACTCTCTTTGTGAAACCAGTGCTCTGTGTCCCTGTTCCAAGCAACTGACACACACTGTTTGAGATTTGATTTATACACACACACACACACACACACACACACACACACACACACACACCTGGGAAAGGCTGGCATAGATTTACTAGCTATGCCCCGTTATGCCCATAATATAAGGTAGTTACTGCCACCAGACACTCCAAAGCCAGCTACTCTAAGGCTCTTACAAGGGTGCCCAATTATACTGAGTGAAATTAATACTAATTTATTTATTTAACATTTGTTTACTGGGAAAGTCTGACTTGGAACAAAGCCAATTTTCAGTGGAGGCCCAGGGAGAAATACTTCAGACACATGTCTTTGAAATGTGGAAAGAAACCGGAGCACCTGGAGGAAACTCACATAAATGTAATGAAGACATGCAGACTCCGCACAGAAGGCACCCCAGCCAAGAATCGAATCGGAGAGCCACCGCTGCACCACTGCCCCTTCCAAATATCCTATACAAATCCTATACAAATATCCTAATACAAATGGTAGTTTTTGGCCAATGCAGTAAGGCTTTCAGTAGTGGCCACAGAGTCACCAAATAGATTATAAGTACTCTCAAAAGTTAAAATATTCTCGAAAGGACCAGCCACAATGATAAGTTTAAATATATTTAATAATCAATAATAAAAGAACATGAAAATACTAAATATCTATTTACAATAAACACCAGAGTTTCAATCACAGAAAATATTAAAATAACACAGATGAATAGATTCACATAGATACAGAAAAACAGTACTTAACTAATCTCACTATAGTTTACAGACTGAGCTAAAGAATTACTGTCCCCTGGTTCACTTACTAGAGCAAGGCAAGATGAAGTGGGTGAGAGATCCTTCTATGTCTGGTTCTAAAAAACAGACTGCCCTTATATTTCAGTCTCATGTTAAAAAACATAAGTTCAGTGATGGATTACTACAGAATGACATTACATACATCTGGTCATCTGACTTCTGGTTCCCATGCTACCCCCTTGGTTAGATGCTGCCAGGATTTAGCAGATAAGTGTCAATAATACACACACACACACACACACACACACACACACACACACACACACACACACACACACACACACATAGAACTTTGCCAAGATCTGTTGCAGCTTCTGGAAGTCATAAAATAATTTCAAACTTCTACCCTTCCAGAGTAGCAATTATTTCACTGCTAAAGACAATACAGGAGGCTTTCCAGTACTTGTTTTCACTTACATTTCATCTTTGGCTGCAGTCAGAACTGTAAGATACAATCTTTATTTCCTAAATTAGGTAATTTAATTTCTTACTATATTTCAAAGTTAGCTGGACTGAGATTAACCTCTTCTCTTCCTGTAGCCTCTATTAAAACATATACATTTAATCAGTTACAATACAGTCAAGACCCACTGTTGATACTTTTTTAATGCAAGCAGCTTTGCAAATACATTTTTCAACAGAAGCATCTGTACAAATCAGTTTGATATAAAATGACATATACTTCTTTACAAAATTCCATCTAGCTGTGCTGGGATATGTTACACATCCACTGCCCTACGTCTCCTGGCATAGCTTGAAATACCTCACATTGTCACAAGGTCCATCAGAATAGGATCCAAGGATCTTTGTATTCCAGACATAGAATGCCTCTCAGTAGTCTGTAAGAAGCAGAATATAGAGATAGGGCTTTGAGCCAGTCCACATAGGACAATGAATGTATGCTCTGCATTCTTTTTGCGAGGAACCCTTGCAGACATTCCAGTTGTTGTATGTGCTTGGTCAGGTATATATTGAAGAGGGCATTATACTCAATGATGGGTCTGATGAGGACTGAATACAGTTCTATGGTGACTTCCCTGGACCCAGATTCCATGCCCTTACTTATAAGTTCAGTGACATAGAATTATTTCCTTACTACCTTGGACACTTGTTGGTCAAAGGCCAGGTTACTATCTACATGTGTTCACAAATCCCTGACTAATGGGGCTATCTCTAGGGGTGTATTATTGATGATGTAGTTTGCCAGGGTGGCCAGCTTCCCAAAAGGTACTGTTATTCTTTTCTTGGTATTGAGTTTTAAGCCATGGCTTTGGCAACAGCCATCTGTCAGTGTTAGATCTTCTTGTAAGATGTTAGTGTCTTTGGGGGATTCTTTGACTGCTCCCAGTTTGCATTCAGCTGTGAACTTGATCAGCCAGTGGCCTTTGATATTGGTCTTAACCTCTCTGAGAAGTAGATATCAAAGAGGAGAGGGCCTAGCATGGAGCACGGAGGGACTCCAATGTTGACCAGCCTCTTTGTGGAGGTGGCCTTACCAATCCTAACTTCCTGAGTCCCATCTGTGAGCCAGCTGGCTATTCAGTATAACACAGGGGTTTACACCTAATTCCATAAGTTTGTTTACAATGCCTGAGCTAGGTATTGTATCAAATGCCTTCTCTAGTTCAAGGCAGGCAGTATGTACCATTTTACCCTCATCCATTGCCTTGGTGACCTTAACAAAGACGTCTGTCAGGTTTAGTAGGTATGACCAGCCTTTGATTAAACCAAACTGGGTTGTGTCCAGTGTCTGAAGGTTTCTTGTGTCATTGTTTATCATTTCCAATATTTTTGTTCCATGGCTTTGCATATAATACAAGTCAGCCTAATGGGTCTGTAGTTTCTGGGATCTGTTGATGGCCCATTTTTATGTAGATGGATGACTGTTGCAGTTCTCCATTCCTGTGGCACAAAGCCTGTTCAGAGACTATAGATCAATAGTCACTTTATTGGCCCTGGTAGGTTATATTTCAAGCTACTCAGGATGCATCTTGGGATATTATCTGGGCCAGCAGAGGCTGTAATTCTGGCCTTATACAGCACAGGCGGGACCTGCTCTCTGTTTATAGTTGGAAGGGTTATGTTGGAAGGTATTTCCCAGGGGGTATCTGGGGATGAATAGGGAGAGTAAAGATGGAGCTGTGAACAATTCTGCATAGGGTGTTGTGTCTTCTGGGTTTGGAGGAGCATGGAATTTTGACAAGTTTTTGCTTAGTAAAAGCTAGTTTGCTTTGGAATAATTCCTAACTGTTACAGGGTTTACTGGGGTTAGTGAACTGATAATTATTTTGTTAGAGACAGTTTTGTGATCTGACCTTACCAGGGAGACATGGCCCTTCTATGTGTTTCACAACTCAGACAGACCATCCCATATTTGTGCATACCAGGTGCAATATGTTTCAACCTGTAGTGGGTGTATGCACCATCATCCATGCGCTATCTGGTATCGTGTGTTTGTGTTTCCAAAGTCCAGAATTCTCCATGCATTCAGATTTAAGGCCATATGGGATTTTCAATGTATAGAAGAGTAATTAATGTCCCCCATGAGTAAGGTAGTTGGCTGAATGGTGAGTGTCTCCAGTAGGCCTAACTATGAGCTATGGGTTTCATCGGACATACAGGGTGACCTATAGCTTACTAGGATATGGTATGGGACTTTGTGTATGGCAATCTGCATGTGGAGAAATTCCGGCATGTCATCCTGTTTAACCAACCTAGAGGTATACTTGTTAATGGCTGTAGATTGAGACATCTCCACCTTCAGTCTCTGTTTGTGTAGTTCCTGGACTAAATGTGTGGAAGTCACTGAAGCCTTGTACTGCCAGGGTACTGATTGCAGCTTTATATCATGTCTCAGTAATTGCACAGATGTCTACATTCTCCAAGGTGAGGAGAGCTTGGAGGGAGTGGTGCTTCTTGGGGACTCCTAGAGTAACTGGAAGTAAGGGGGAGGTCCTGCTGGGGTGGGGGGGTCCTGCTGCCATTGAACTGCTTGTTGTCAACCTGATAAATAACTTTGGAGCCAGGCAATGGAGGATTCACTGAAGTTTAGATCAGAAAAAACATTAATAAGTTTACTTTGTGTGACCATATCAAAGGTCTTAGAAAGGTCAAGAAATATTGCAGATACAAATTTCCCATGGTTTCTATAGTTTCTATGGCTGTTTATTGTATTCATGAAAGACATTAGCACCATAGTGGTACTATGAAAGGGGTGGAAACCATGTTGTGTATTTGACCGAAGTTTATGCATATTTAGGTATTGCATGGTTTGTGTATGGCTACATCTCTTTAGGACTCTGGATCGAGGGGAAAGAATAGCAGTAGATTGATAATTGGTCAGTTCTGTCAAATTACTTCCTTTGTGCAGTGATTCAAAAATTCAAAGAAAATTTTATTGTCATTTAGGAAACACAAGTGCAACCTGAACAAAATTTCATGTATCAGCTTGTCACCAGAGTACAGAGGCAATTTAAGTATAAAAAGAATAAGACATTTCATATACACAACTATTCTAATGACTAATACACATAAAAAATACTCTTCTTTAAACCAAATAAAATCCAATGGCAGACACGATGTAAAACATATACCAGTTTATTGAGTAAAAATGAGCGCTTTCGCGTAGTACTAAGCTACGCTTCTTCAGATAACATTCTTACAAATTTAATTTCACTTATAAGCCAAAAAAGGCTTTTGTATACGTTTTTTTAAGGTATGTTTTTAGATATCTCACAGGATTTATGCTAGTATTACATGATAATGATAAATTAATTACATACATATACTAAGTAGGCATGCTATATGACAATATTATAATAATGTATAAAATTTGTTGTATCTATAATCAACTTTTCAGTCCACATGATGAGTATTCACAAGATTTTTTATATTATGAGACATAAAACATTACATATAAACCGGGCCATTAACGTTAGGAATCCTATATTCTAATGAGAAAGTCATGCACCTTGAACGTTTGGTTTGATTTAGAAACATAATGTTTATGTTTTAAGAATTTGAGCTGGTTTTTTGTATCAGCGTCTGACTCTAAATGTTAACTGACATTTGCTACTGAATCTAACCAGCTGTATTTATGTTGTGCAAGCATAGTGGTGAATGGGTTAAGACACAAGCATTTAATTTGTGTGATTAAGTAATTAATCAATTTATCTCCCGCCTTTTTTGGCTTATAAGTGAAATTAAATTTGTAAGAATGTTATCTGAAGAAGCGTAGCTTAGTACTACTAAAGCTCATTTTTACTCAATAAACTGGTATACGTTTTACATCGTGTCTGCCATTGGATTTTATTCGGTTTAAAGAAGAATTTGCACATCGTGGTTGGTCTTCTTACTGCTCTACACTCATCCTTTTGGATTTTTGGTGAGAAGTCCTTTCGGTGAAGAGCTTGCCTTCCTTGTTTTACATAAAAAATACTCCTTATAACCTATTTCTAGTTAGATAAAACTACCCATACATATACATCTAAACATATGAACAAATAATACTGTACACAGAAAAAGAGAAGAAAAGGCAGTTCATTAATATTGCACGAGGAATT
Organism: Protopterus annectens; assembly: GCF_019279795.1. Lineage (NCBI taxonomy): Eukaryota > Metazoa > Chordata > Ceratodontiformes > Protopteridae > Protopterus > Protopterus annectens. The sequence goes on along the minus strand of NC_056733.1, from coordinate 979,939,167 downwards.
ACTGCAATTGCACTTTTTAGAGAAAGATATTGCACTTTTGTAAGAATATATTAACTATAATGAATTAAATAATGTATAATTTTTAGTAAAATATTACTAGTGAGATCACATTTGGAGGTAGGAGACGTTTAGACCTGTTAATAACAGCCTGCATTTAAATTGGAACCTGTGTTCTGAGAGACAGCCTTACAAGATTATCTGCAAATATACAGAGCTGAGTATATTTTTCTTTATTATAGAGTTTAATTGTTGCTTAGATACTGATCTGCAAATATACAGAGCTGAGTATATATTTTTGGTTTTATAGTTTATACTGTTAGTGGTTGCTCAAATCTCTGCTGAAACTGTCTTCCCCACCCCCCTTCCTGTTTTTGGTTTGTAGTTAAATTTGGTGGCTATTGCAGTGCCTGCCCCACTGTAGATTTGATCTAGGACACTCCCCCAGTCTCATCTCTTTACCGCATTCTACCTAATAAACCCTTTCTGCACTTGCTTTTAGTCCTTTTTAATTTAATTGCATTTTTCAAACTGTGTTTGGTCTAATATTGCTACATACTCGTGTGCTAGCTTGCACTGCATGTGAATTGTTTTTACTACTGTTTTTTTATGTTGGAGGGAAGCCTTCTAGCTTATCAGTGGGAGTGGTAAGCATTAGGTAACCTGTCTACCACATAAGGAGTGGTTCTGGCTCAAAATTTGTAGTTATTGGCCATTTGGGCAATCTTCCATCTCTCTCAACTTTCTGATTTGAAAGCCTGCATTTGCACTTGTTTCTGTAACGCGTCTAGTGCAGATACAGATTCTTACTTTTAGCACTTAAATTTGCTTATTCATACTCAGCACTTGTTCAGAACTTGTAAGCACTAAATAAGCTACTAATTACTACAGCACTCAACCTTCCTCATTACCTAGAGGAAAACAGTTTTTGTACTTACCTTTCTCACTGGCGTTGAGAAAAACAGCTCTTGTACTCACTTTCCTCACTTATCTAGAGGAAAATAGTTTTTTATTCAGGCATGTCCAAGGGTCAGCTCCCAGTGTTCTCCCCTGTCTATCTGATGAATCTGGGCATCTTGAGACAATGTAGAAATTGCCTCATGTACACAGACAACCCTCTCCTCCTACCACCCAACACTACAACCTGTGAGAGATGCACTTATCTAGCCAAACTGGAGGTAAAGCTCTCTCCAACCAAGACTGAACCTGACAGTCATGAGGAGAAGGTAAACATTTGCACCACACCACACTCATCACATAGTCTCACTACGTCTACACCACCAAAATCCACACATAGAAACTCAAAACATTCAAGGAGGCTCTCAATAATAATCTGCCTAAGCAACAGAGACCTCCAAAGCAGAAACACAAACAACCTCCATTCCCCAACACAACCCAAATGACACATAGCCCACAGACTCAGTGTGCCACTCAAACACAGCCAATAAGGCAAAACAACATATTTAACACACTAGTCATAGGTGACTCTATAGTCAGGCACACTGATGTCCCACTCACCAGGCTAAACAAGGAGAAGGTTACTGTCAGCTGCCTGTCGGGTGCCAGGATCCACCACATAACCCACGCACTCAGGTCACTCCACAACAAGTACAAATATGACTCTGTCATTGTCCATGTTGGTGTGAATGACCTGAGATGTACCTCCCTAGACTACATGAAAAGAGACATGGAAGAGCTCTGCGATCTAGTAGCCCAGTCAGGTATGACCCTAGCCCTGAGTAGCATTCTGCCATCGCCCAGAATGATACCGCAGTACAAGGACAAAATGATTGACTTCAACAATTGGCTAAGCTTCTGGTGTCATTCTAAGGGGATCCAGTATCTGTCTGCTTGGGATGACATGGTCGACAGACCACGATGCTTTGCCACAGATGGCCTGCACCTGTCACCCCTGGGATTCCGGATACTGGCTAAGGTTCTTGCTGCCCCTATAGTGCCTTTTTTAGGCAGGGTTCAAGTAACAAATTCACCACCATAACAGGAACAGGCAAGCAAAAATTGAGGGTAATGCTACTCAATGCTAGAAGTCTAAATTTCAAAATGCACTCACTCGAGGCACTCCTTAAAATGGAGAACATTGATATCTGTGCAGTGACTGAAACCTGGTTCAAGGCTCCAGAGAGCACCCCTGCACTACCAGGCTATAACTCATACCACACTTTTCGGCCATGTAACCTGGACCAAAACACCAAAGGTGGGGGTGTGTCCATATTCATTAAGGATATCCACACCACCAGGCTAGTTGCTCAGCATAATGCATCCGAGGTTATCCAAGTGCAACTAACTCTTGGCAAAACTGCAATCCAAATTGTAGCTTGCTACAGATCCCCCACCATGCCCCAGGATTCCCACTCCTCTTTTCTTGATGTACTAGAAAATATTAGGGTTCAAGCAAACACCCTAATAATGGGCGACTTCAACTACCCCACCATTAACTGGGAAAAGTACTCATGTACCAACTCCTTAGCGCAACGCTTTCTGGAATTCATAAACTCCAATGCCCTAGATCAACTTATCCACACCCTCACCAGGGGCAACAATATCCTAGACCTAGTCATTACCAACATGAGTGACCGGTGTTCCACACCTGAAGTCAACTCCTCGTTGGTCCGATCCGACCATAAGCTAATCACTCTTGATATCCACATCCCACCCCCCATTAAGGAAACCACAGTAAAAAATTTCTCAAAGCCAACTTCATGCTTCTTAAGACAGAAGTAGTGAACTTCATGACACCCATGCAGATGGACATTATAGTTACAACTGCTGAATCCTACACAAATGCACTCTATAAGCACTTACATGAGCGCATGGATCGTGCTATCCCAAACAGAACCAAGACTCTATCCTCCAAAAAAGGAAGCCAATCTGGTGGTCCCCTGCCATAAACAAACTGTACAACAGAAGGAAGAAACTGTTGCAAAAGAGAGTAAAACCCCATGAGTTGAGGAGCTCCCTGGTCAGCCTCAGTAAGAAGCTGAGATCCCTTATAAGATCCTCCATAGCTAGCTACGAAAATAAAATTGCCACTAATTCCAAGGACAACCACAAAGCATTCTATAGCTATGTCAAAAATCTCAATGGCAACACCCAGATCTGCTCTGAGTTACAGCACAAAGGCACGAAAATTACAGAACCAACTGATATTGCCAACATCCTGGCAGATAGGTTCAGTGCTAACTTTACCCCCCCCTCACCCCCTAAAGGCCCATATCTATACAGGAAGAATGCAGAGTCCCTGTAATCACAACTATGCAGGTGAAAGCTGCACTCTCTAAAGCCAAAAATACAGCATCCATGGGACCGGACAACATCCCAGGCTGCGTTTTACATGAACTTCAGAATGAACTGGCTCCCCACTTAAGCACCATGTTCAATAATAGCCGTACATCAGGCTTTGTGCCCACTGAATGGCACACAGAAACAGTCATCCCACACCACAAAGGGGGAGCCACCACTGATCCCGGGAACTATAGACCTATTAGACTGACGAGCCTGGTCTGCAAAGCCATGGAACGTATTATCATGGAACGCATAAACAAAGACATCGGTAAACTCCAAACTCTGGATCCCACCCAGTTCGGGTTTGTGAAAGGCAGATCATGCCTCCTGAACCTGATCAACTTCTTTGAGGCAGTCACCAAAGCCGTAGATGAGGGTAAGGTGGTTCACAAAGCCTATCTTGACCTCGCCAAGACTTTCGACACCATCCCCCATTCTGGAATTATAGCTAAACTCAATAAACTAAGCACAAATCCCTACGTCACAAGATGGGTTGCCAACTGGCTCACTGACAGAACCCACACTGTAAAAGTTGCAGTCTCCAAATCTGACCTCAAACCAGTGACAAGTGGAGTACCACAGGGTTCCATCCTTGGACCGCTCCTGTTTGGTATCTACTTCTCTGAAGTACAAGCTAACACAGAAGGCCTCTGGCTAATGAAGTTCACAGATGACTGCAAACTAGGAGCCATAGTCAAGTCCCCAAATGATGTGAACATCCTACAGAAGGGCCTCTCTGAGACAGATGCCTGGTGTCAGAGCCATGGCCTCAAGCTCAATGCCAAAAAGTGCAGTGTCATCCCCTTTGGTAAAAACTCTGTACCCATGAACTACCACATAGGCAGCAATCTACTTAACACCAAATGCGTGATAAGAGACCTTGGGACCCAGGTGGACAGTAGTCTCTCCTTTGACAGTCACATCACCACAGTAGTCAGGAAGTCTTTCTACATGGCACACCTCATCATAAAAGGGTTCTCATCCAGGAAAAAGAGGTCATCGTTCCCCTCTACTCGACACTCATTAGACCCACTATAGAGTACAACGCCCCTTTTGGAATGTACCTCACAAGACATCTGCAGCAGCTGGAAAGGCCACAGAAGTACCTCACAAAGAGGATTACTGGACTCAAACAAATGCCCTACACTGACCGCCTCAAAAAACTCCAGCTTTACTCCCTAGCATATCGCCTACTCAGAGGTGATCTCTGCCTAATATATAAAGCTATGTCAAACCCAGAGCTGTTGGACATGCTACACCTAAAGAAACCCCAATCCCTCTGAGCTACATGCTCTAGGGACCTAAACCTTGTCACCACAATAAACAGGACATGCTGGAGGGATAGATTCCTATCCCAGAGATTTCTCATACTCTGGAACAGGCTACCCATCTATGTCAAGCAAAGTTCTTCATTAGCACTCTTCAAGAAAAATCTTGATGAGTGGATGGAAAATAGGAAATACACCCCGGGGATCACTTCTGTGTCTCTGCTCGACAGTGGCACAGGAAAATAACTTTCTTGGGTGGCGTAAGCCAGGGAAGCTTGTTGGCTAGGCTTGCACAGGCCCTTGCACCGATAGCCTAGTACCTACCTATGAACCTATGAACCTATAAGTTGGTGTCAGAGTTTATGAGCCTTATTACTGTTAGATACATGCTGTTCAAGAGCCTGGAGGTCCTACAGCAGATGCTGCGGTACCTCTTGCCAGATGAAAGTCTAGCAAACCAGCCAAATGCTGGATGTGATGTGTCTCTAAGTATTTTGTATGCCCTGTTTATGCGTCTTGTTATAGAAGGATGTGATGTGTCTGTAAGTATTTTGTATGCCCTGTTTATGCCTCTTGTTATAGAAGGATGTGATGTGTCTGTAAGTATTTTGTATGCCCTGTTTATGCCTCTTGCTATAGAAGGATGTGATGTGTCTCTACGTATTTTGTATGCCCTGTTTATGCCTCTTGCTATAGAAGGATGTGATGTGTCTCTACGTATTTTGTATGCCCTGTTTATGCCTCTTGCTATAGAAGGATGTGATGTGTCTGTAAGTATTTTGTATGCCCTGTTTATGCCTCTTGTTATAGAAGGATGTGATGTGTCTGTAAGTATTTTGTATGCCCTGTTTATGCCTCTTGCTATAGAAGGATGTGATGTGTCTCTACGTATTTTGTATGCCCTGTTTATGCCTCTTGCTATAGAAGGATGTGATGTGTCTCTCATTATTTTGTATGCCCTGTTTATGCCTCTTGCTATAGAAGGATGTGATGTGTCTGTAAGTATTTTGTATGCCCTGTTTATGCCTCTTGCTATAGAAGGATGTGATGTGTCTGTAAGTATTTTGTATGCCCTGTTTATGCCTCTTGTTATAGAAGGATGTGATGTGTCTGTAAGTATTTTGTATGCCCTGTTTATGCCTCTTGTTATAGAAGGATGTGATGTGTCTGTAAGTATTTTGTATGCCCTGTTTATGCCTCTTGTTATAGAAGGATGTGATGTGTCTGTAAGTATTTTGTATGCCCTGTTTATGCCTCTTGTTATAGAAGGATGTGATGTGTCTGTAAGTATTTTGTATGCCCTGTTTATGCCTCTTGTTATAGAAGGATGTGATGTGTCTGTAAGTATTTTGTATGCCCTGTTTATGCCTCTTGTTATAGAAGGATGTGATGTGTCTGTAAGTTTTTTGTATGCCCTGTTTATGCCTCTTGTTATTGAAGGATGTGATGTGTCTGTAAGTATTTTGTATGCCCTGTTTATGCCTCTTGTTATAGAAGGATGTGATGTGTCTGTAAGTATTTTGTATGCCCTGTTTATGCCTCTTGTTATTGAAGGATGTGATGTGTCTGTAAGTATTTTGTATGCCCTGTTTATGCCTCTTGCTATAGAAGGATGTGATGTGTCTCTACGTATTTTGTATGCCCTGTTTATGCCTCTTGTTATAGAAGGATGTGATGTGTCTCTACGTATTTTGTATGCCCTGTTTATGCCTCTTGTTATAGAAGGATGTGATGTGTCTGTAAGTATTTTGTATGCCCTGTTTATGCCTCTTGTTATAGAAGGATGTGATGTGTCTGTAAGTATTTTGTATGCCCTGTTTATGCCTCTTGTTATAGAAGGATGTGATGTGTCTGTAAGTATTTTGTATGCCCTGTTTATGCCTCTTGTTATAGAAGGATGTGATGTGTCTGTAAGTATTTTGTATGCCCTGTTTATGCCTCTTGTTATAGAAGGATGTGATGTGTCTGTAAGTATTTTGTATGCCCTGTTTATGCCTCTTGTTATAGAAGGATGTGATGTGTCTGTAAGTATTTTGTATGCCCTGTTTATGCCTCTTGTTATAGAAGGATGTGATGTGTCTGTAAGTATTTTGTATGCCCTGTTTATGCCTCTTGCTATAGAAGGATGTGATGTGTCTGTAAGTATTTTGTATGCCCTGTTTATGCCTCTTGTTATAGAAGGATGTGATGTGTCTGTAAGTATTTTGTATGCCCTGTTTATGCCTCTTGTTATAGAAGGATGTGATGTGTCTGTAAGTATTTTGTATGCCCTGTTTATGCCTCTTGCTATAGAAGGATGTGATGTGTCTCTACGTATTTTGTATGCCCTGTTTATGCCTCTTGCTATAGAAGGATGTGATGTGTCTCTACGTATTTTGTATGCCCTGTTTATGCCTCTTGCTATAGAAGGATGTGATGTGTCTGTAAGTATTTTGTATGCCCTGTTTATGCCTCTTGTTATAGAAGGATGTGATGTGTCTGTAAGTATTTTGTATGCCCTGTTTATGCCTCTTGTTATAGAAGGATGTGATGTGTCTCTACGTATTTTGTATGCCCTGTTTATGCCTCTTGCTATAGAAGGATGTGATGTGTCTCTACGTATTTTGTATGCCCTGTTTATGCCTCTTGCTATAGAAGGATGTGATGTGTCTCTACGTATTTTGTATGCCCTGTTTATGCCTCTTGTTATAGAAGGATGTGATGTGTCTGTAAGTATTTTGTATGCCCTGTTTATGCCTCTTGCTATAGAAGGATGTGATGTGTCTCTACGTATTTTGTATGCCCTGTTTATGCCTCTTGCTATAGAAGGATGTGATGTGTCTGTAAGTATTTTGTATGCCCTGTTTATGCCTCTTGTTATAGAAGGATGTGATGTGTCTCTACGTATTTTGTATGCCCTGTTTATGCCTCTTGTTATAGAAGGATGTGATGTGTCTGTAAGTATTTTGTATGCCCTGTTTATGCCTCTTGCTATAGAAGGATGTGATGTGTCTCACGTATTTTGTATGCCCTGTTTATGCCTCTTGCTATAGAAGGATGTGATGTGTCTGTAAGTATTTTGTATGCCCTGTTTATGCCTCTTGTTATAGAAGGATGTGATGTGTCTGTAAGTATTTTGTATGCCCTGTTTATGCCTCTTGTTATAGAAGGATGTGATGTGTCTGTAAGTATTTTGTATGCCCTGTTTATGCCTCTTGTTATAGAAGGATGTGATGTGTCTGTAAGTATTTTGTATGCCCTGTTTATGCCTCTTGTTATAGAAGGATGTGATGTGTCTCTACGTATTTTGTATGCCCTGTTTATGCCTCTTGCTATAGAAGGATGTGATGTGTCTGTAAGTATTTTGTATGCCCTGTTTATGCCTCTTGTTATAGAAGGATGTGATGTGTCTGTAAGTATTTTGTATGCCCTGTTTATGCCTCTTGTTATAGAAGGATGTGATGTGTCTCTACGTATTTTGTATGCCCTGTTTATGCCTCTTGTTATAGAAGGATGTGATGTGTCTCTACGTATTTTGTATGCCCTGTTTATGCCTCTTGTTATAGAAGGATGTGATGTGTCTCTACGTATTTTGTATGCCCTGTTTATGCCTCTTGTTATAGAAGGATGTGATGTGTCTGTAAGTATTTTGTATGCCCTGTTTATGCCTCTTGTTATAGAAGGATGTGATGTGTCTGTAAGTATTTTGTATGCCCTGTTTATGCCTCTTGCCTCTTGTTATAGAAGGATGTGATGTGTCTCTCGTATTTTGTATGCCCTGTTTATGCCTCTTGCTATAGGAGGATGTGATGTGTCTCTACGTATTTTGTATGCCCTGTTTATGCCTCTTGTTATAGAAGGATGTGATGTGTCTGTAAGTATTTTGTATGCCCTGTTTATGCCTCTTGTTATAGAAGGATGTGATGTGTCTGTAAGTATTTTGTATGCCCTGTTTATGCCTCTTGCTATAGAAGGATGTGATGTGTCTCTACGTATTTTGTATGCCCTGTTTATGCCTCTTGTTATAGAAGGATGTGATGTGTCTCTAAGTATTTTGTATGCCCTGTTTATGCCTCTTGTTATAGAAGGATGTGATGTGTCTGTAAGTATTTTGTATGCCCTGTTTATGCCTCTTGTTATAGAAGGATGTGATGTGTCTCTAAGTATTTTGTATGCCCTGTTTATGCCTCTTGTTATAGAAGGATGTGATGTGTCTGTAAGTATTTTGTATGCCCTGTTTATGCCTCTTGTTATAGAAGGATGTGATGTGTCTGTAAGTATTTTGTATGCCCTGTTTATGCCTCTTGCTATAGAAGGATGTGATGTGTCTGTAAGTATTTTGTATGCCCTGTTTATGCCTCTTGTTATAGAAGGATGTGATGTGTCTGTAAGTATTTTGTATGCCCTGTTTATGCCTCTTGTTATAGAAGGATGTGATGTGTCTGTAAGTATTTTGTATGCCCTGTTTATGCCTCTTGTTATAGAAGGATGTGATGTGTCTGTAAGTTTTTTGTATGCCCTGTTTATGCCTCTTGTTATTGAAGGATGTGATGTGTCTGTAAGTATTTTGTATGCCCTGTTTATGCCTCTTGCTATAGAAGGATGTGATGTGTCTCTACGTATTTTGTATGCCCTGTTTATGCCTCTTGCTATAGAAGGATGTGATGTGTCTGTAAGTATTTTGTATGCCCTGTTTATGCCTCTTGCTATAGAAGGATGTGATGTGTCTCTACGTATTTTGTATGCTCTCTTTATATTTCTTGTTGTAAAATGTTCGTGCACGGTTGGAAGATTTGTGCCCGTTATCTTCTCTGCAGTCCTCGCCACTCTGAAACTTTTTCCTCTCTGCATTAGTGCCATTTCTGTATCGCACAGTAAAGCTGCAGGTGTGAATTCCTCTCTGCATTAGTGCCGTTTCTGTACCGCACAGTAAAGTTGCAGGTGAGAATACTTTCAATAGCTCCTTTATAGACAGTGGATAGAGCATTCAGAGGAAGCTTTGCTCTTTTGAGCCTTCTCAGGAAGTGCAGGCATTGGTAAGTTTTTTTAACTATCTGGACTGTGTTCACAAACCATAAGACAGCTTCTGAGATGGGTACCCCCAAGAACTTTGTAGACTGAACTCTCTCTACCACCTCATCATGCATCACAAGTGGCGAGTGAATGGCTGGCCTTTTTCTGAAGTCAATGATAATTTCTTTAATTTTGTTGACATTCAGATCCAAGTTGTTATTTTCACACCATTTGATCAGAGTTGACTTTGTTTCTGTATTCCCAATCATCATCATCATCATCCCTTATGAGACCCACTACAGTGGTATTGTTTGTGAATTTGATGATATGGCTATTGGGAAATTTCACAGAGCAGTCGTGGATAAGGATGGTGAATAGTAGAGGACTAAGTACACACTCTTGAGGCACACCAGTGTTGAGTGTAATGATACCTGATGTGTTGTTACCAGCACATCTTTTGGGTCAATATTAAATCATCAACTGCTTAACTTGTCGGACGCCTAAACATTGACAGCTAAGGGTCGAAAACTGACAATGTCAAATGGCCAGTTAAGTGAATTCTTTCATTGGGAAAGAATTTGCTTGACCATGCCAAAGTAACGCAAACTTCCAAGCCGTAACAAAGTGGGGGGCTGTGCCCCCCAACTAAATATACCAACTCTGAGATCGCTCTACATTTAGAGAAAGGACAAACTCCCAATAATGGCCAAGTGAATTCTTTCTCAATGAAAGAATTTGCTTAACTGGCCATTCAACATTGTCAGTTTTCGACCCTTAGCTGTCAATGTTTAGGCGTTCAACATACTAAGCGGTTGATGATTTAATATAGACCCATCTTTTGTGGTCTTCCAATGAAGAAGTCAAGGATCCATTTGCAGGGGCTCTTGTTGATTCCAAGGTTAATTAATTTGCCTGTGAGTTGCATCGGAACCACTGTGTTGAATGCGAGCTAAAGTCAATGAACAACAGCCTGACATAGTTGTTCCTGTCTTCAAAATATTCCAGAGAGAGCTGCAGGGACACCAAAATGGCATCCACATTGGATCTGTTTGGACAATAGGCAAACTATAGAGGGTCAAAGGTCGGTGACAGAGCTTCTGAGAGATGCTTTTTTAGTATCCTTTTGAAGCATTTCATGACTTTGATGTTAGTACCACTGGTCTGTAGTCATTTAAGCAAGCTGGATTAGTGGAATAATATGTGCAATTTTCCAGATATCAGGGACTAGATTTTCAGATATGGATCTGTTAATATGAATGGCTACTGGGTAGGCTATTGCATCAGCAAGAATTCTCAGAAAATTAGCTGGTAGTTTATCTGTGGCTAATGTTGTGGGCTTTAGCTTTTTAAGTAGTTTTTATTCGTGCTCACTGAGACAGGTTGTAAGGTAAAGCTGTTGTTGTTATTATATGACATCAGTGGTTCCTTGTAGAAGGGGGAGTGGTGAGGGGTAGATCAGGCTAGGATGGATTCAGTGAAATATTTATTGAATTGGGTAACTATATTCTCTGAGGAATTTGTAGTGGTTGGGGAGGGTGTACTAGATGTACCTGGAAGGAGTATGTTATCAATAGCTGTCCAGAACTTTTGGGGTCGTTTTGGTGCTTCATTTGTACCTTCTTGGAGTAGTTAGTCTTGTCTAATTTGATCAGTTTCTTTGCTTTATTTCTTAGCTGTAGGTATGTTTGCTTAGAGGTTGGGACCTAGTTTTATGCCATTGATCCCAGGCTTTATCTTTAGTTTTCAGCAGTGATCTTGTTTCTTTACTAAGCCAAGGAGCAAAGTTGGATTTAATTCTGATAGCTCTGGGAGCATCATATGAGTTAAAGATGTCTAAGAAGGTAGAACTGAAGTATCTAACTGCTTCTTCAAGGTTGAGTAGCTTACGTGGTTCCCAGTTGCAACTTTTTAGAGTTGTGATGAAGTTAATGGGGTTGATGTTTCTTTTGTTTCTTATTTGCTTGTAAGCAGTAAGTTTATCCTGATATGTACGCAGCCTTAGTATAAATGTTGGTAGGTGGTCACTCAGGCCATTTGGTAGGCAACCAGAATGAAGGGATTGGGCTGATTTATCAATATCCAGTTGTGGATTGATTGCCTCTTTGATGACTTGTCAATTCTTGTAGGAGATTGGTTAATTTGGGTAAATCTGTGGAGGTTGATTTAATTGGTGGGATTATGAGAGTTACAAGTAAGCCAATTAATTGTTAAAATCCCCCATGATGATAGTTTCATGTAGGATTGCCTTGGAGGCCCAGTACAGTAAATTCTCTAGACTGGATATGCTGAGGTAGCATCCAGCTGTGTTAATAATTTTTTGGGGGGTTAATTTTTAGTCTGGTAAGAATTACTTCAGCATTGTTAAAAGTATGGGTGGTTAGATCCAAAGTCTCAACATTAAGCTGACTTTTAAATAGTATTGCTACACCACCTCCCATTTTTTATCATTGCATAGGATATTAAAACCCGGTGCCAAGATTTCATTATTAGTCATGTTTGGTTTTAGCCATGTTTCAGTTAGTAGCACAATATCTGATTAACATGGTGAAAGATTGGCATGTAAATCATGGATTTTTTAGTAATGTTTCTAATATTTATATTTAGTAAGAAGAAGTCTGGAGGTGTAATATGGTATAAGAATGACTGAGGTTCTGGGTGGATGAATTGATATAAGAAGTTGCTGGACTGGGATTAGGATGTACATCTCCACTGAGAGATAGTTTAGATGCAATACAGATTATGGTTTTTATGATTTTTGCATTTACCTATCATATTTTAAGGAAGATTTGGGGGAGTGGTGGTGAGGTAGGGACAAGAAGGGCATGTAAAAAGTGGTTGATATTTTAAAGATGGATGGAGAGATGAGGAAATTGAACGATAAATTCTTACTATTCTTTGCATTACATTTGAATGCGGGGGGTTGAAGTCCACTTTGAAAGTAGGATCACTATGAGGAATGACCATATGATTTAATCACCTGGACGTGAGTTATAGTGGACTCAACACTGGTAGAGAGGAAGTAGGACTTAGTGAGACTACTTAGGAACTGTTGGTATATATATCTGTATGGATGCTCTATGATCCTTTTAAAAAAATACAGGATCAGAACTAAGTAGTGAGCCTAGGTTGATATTGTCCTGGCTAGTCACCAGGAGTTGATTTTGATTAAAATATATAAATATAAATAATACATATAAATATAAATAATATAGGTTCATAGGTTAATTTGCTGTGCCTCTGTCAAGCAGTGACACTGTCAAGGTTCTAGGGTATATCTACGATCCCCCATCCATTGCCAAATTCCTCTTTGACAAAACTATGCCTATTATTTTGCTTTTGTGCCGGATTTTGTTCACAGCATGAGGTGTCTGGGTGATATCTCTGATCCTCCAGCATGTTCTATTTTCCTCCATGTCAAGGTTTGGGGTCTCCCGCCCTTGTGGTTCTGAGATCAAGATGATTGTTCCACAGCATATCAAATCAGGGTTTGACATGGCCTTCATAGGGTGTCTCTGGTGACATCTCTGAGCAAGCGGTATGAGACTGATCGCCTTGTGAGTTCTTTCAGTCGGGCATTTGAAGACAGGTTCATTCACCCTTTATCCTTTTTGTGCCTTTACTTCTGCAGCAGTTTTCCAGTGATGGCATTATTCACCAGGACCTGTCATCTCTGGAGGAGGTCCTGAGAAGTGTTATGGTGGGGTGATGAGACCAGGGGTGATGGCCTCCAGCAGTCTGGAGATCCAGCTGCTTCATGATCAGGTGTTAGATGTAGAGGTTTTTCAGCACTGCTTTCAATCATAGAGTGTCAAGCGAAGGCTACCTGTCAGCCTGGGTCCCCAGTCCCTGAGTCAAGAATCCTTGCTTGATGGGGTGATGACTATAGGGTAGCTCAGGTAACCTTGTTTTTTCGAAGGCTATGACTTACAATTTCTACCTGGGGCCCTTTTAGGCTATGGCTCTGGCACATCCCTCCGTTTTTCTGAGGCATATCTGAAGGATATCTGTGTTAGGCCAAGGTTTTACAGTTATGTGTCAACAGTTTGCTTTCATCTGCAAACTTTGTCATCCATAACCTCCTTTATTTGCTTGTACTTCAGAAAGTAGATGCCGACTTCAAAGAGTGTGCCAGGACCAAAGAGACCTGTGACTTTGTCAAATATAGCAGGCTTTGAGTCTGCGCTGGCTCCTTAACTCCTGACCCCTGCAGGTTCTGTCCTGTAGCCAGTTTGCAACTTACATCTTGTGATTGAGTCTTTTACATTCAAGCTGATGAGTTTTTGATGATATTAGCCACTTGTGTCCTGATGTGAAGGCCTTTGCCCAGGTCAAGGTAGGCTGGCATGGACTGCCTTTCCTACCTGATCTCCTTGAGTGACTATCTCAGAAAAAGTCAACCAAGTTTTAAAGAAGCATGATCTACTTGTGACAAAGCCAAACTGGGTTGGATTCAAAGGTCTGCTTGTTCCCTATGTCTTTGTTATTTATGAGTTCCATTATGATCCTCTCATGGCTTTGCAGAGCTATGTTGTCAAGCTAGTGGGACGGTGGTGGAGTCGGTCTTTGGCAGCAGTAAGGCTTAAGTGGGACCAGTGGGCTTGCAGGAATCCTTGGTCAGGTATCCTGGTGAGGCTAGATTAAACAGCTGTCCTAACTGCGGTTTAATTCTCATTGAGTTCATGGAGCACACAGCCGGGGACACCATCCGGTCCCATGGAATTCCTGTTTTTTTGCTTTGGAGAGCAGTTCTCACCTGGGCGTTGGAGATGTTTGGGGGCTTTTTTCCTCTGGTGAGAGCATTCTCCCTTTTTGGGGGAGGGAGAAGTTTGCACTGAACCTGTCCCAGCAGCCAGTATGTTGGCAATGTGGTATAGTTATCTAATCTTCATCATTTGAACTTCAGCTGAGCATATCTGGGGTTCCTCTAGGTTCAGTAATCTTCACAAAGAAGGCCCTATGATTGTCTACTAGATCTAATAGCGATTTTTCTCTCTTAATTTGGTTTGGATGAAATTATAGGAAATCTTAGTTTTTACTCCTTTGAATTTTCTCTGTTAATTTACCTTTTCAGATTTTTTGCTCTATCTTAGTGCTCTTTCCTCTTTTTTGTTGTAAGAGCTTGTTTGTGGCTGGGGTCCCAGGATTTGGACACTTGCCTTTACAGCAGAGTCTTGAGTTTGTTTGGGATTGTTCCCATCATGTGTCCTCCTGTAGGTGCTGGAAGAGAAGGCATTTGTAAAATGATTTGTGAGTCCATGCGTGTTTGTAGGTGGCTCAGGAAGGCAAAGGAGACCACACACACTAGTTTTAGAAGTGTAGTCGGCTTTTAGAGATTTTCACTGTCTTTTTGTGTTTCAGGTGGGGAGGGATGGGGACCTCCAGCGAGATTGTAGTATCTTTCACAATCTGGTGGGGTTTCATGATACTTCGGTGTTATTAGTTTGCGATCCCATGTTCGTGATGATGAGATGAAATGTTTTCTCCTCTTTGTGGGATCCTGCTGTAGTTGTTCATGAGCATTGAGGTTTATGAACTCCAGGACCCTTTGGGGGGTTGGTGTTTGGTTGTGTAGTTTGTTCAGGTTCTATATTAGGGTAGTTAAGTAGTGTTTAAGGTATGATGGTGAGTGGTGTTTAGGGTCCCTCCATTGTTTTCAGGAGGCCATGTGAGGTGATACAGTTTCGAGAGAATTGGCCCTGTACATGCTACAAGTGCAGAGAGCAGTTGCCTATAGGTTCTGCACCCTGATGGATGCCGATGCATCGTGCGTTACTTTCCAGCAACGAGGTGTGGGTGTCCTTTATGAATGGACACCCCCTCCTTTCTTACAGTTATGGTCAGTTTTGGGCGGAACACATGATGTGAGAGAACCTGCCTGCTAGTGCTGGGGCAGAGCCTTGAGCCTTGAGAGTCGTTTCTGTCACAGCACGAACATTCTCCACTGAGATACCTCGGAACTGCCTCGAGTGCGTGCATCTTGGGGTCAGGAGGGCATTGATTGAGCAGCATTACCCTTAGTTTTTTTTTGTTGTGTTCTAGGGTAGGTGGTAGGTTTTTTTTTTGCCCAAAAAAAGGCACTATAGAGGTGTGTAGAGCCTACAAAAATATCCGGAAGGGGTGGGGTGACAGGTGCAAACGCCGGACCTGCAGTTTTGTCCAGCATGTCATCCCAGCAGACAGGCAGACATTTGATGGATCGCTGAAACCAGAATTTATTTAAGCCAATTATTGAAGCTGATCATCTTATCACTGTGTTGGCACCATTCTGGTGAAGGTAGGGATGCTGCTCAAGGTCAGGTCATACCTGGATGGCAACATAAAATCAGAGATCCCTCAATGTCTCTGGTCCAGGAGGAAGCGTCTCAGGTCGTTGACACCAGGCGTGGACAATGACTGAGTGAGCTCTGTACACCTGCCTGTGAGAGACCCTGAGTGCTTGTGTTGCTGTGGGATTCTGGCGCCCGACAGGCAGCTTACTGTGACCTTCTCATACTCAGTCCTGGTGAGGGGCGTCAGCCAGTGTGTCTGACTGGTCACCTATGACAAGTAAGTTTGGTGTGGTGTTATGTTTGGCCTTAAGTGACTGCTATTACACTGATTTTGTTGTTTATGTGTTGTGTTGCTGGTGTGGTGTATTGAGTTTGCAGTTGCTTGGTCTGTGGGTTTTGGAGGCCTGTTTAGTTTAGGTTTACCACTCACCTCCGAGTAAGTATGTCTTAGTGTGTTTATGTGTTTGATTCAGTGGTTGGGTTGTGTGATGATGGACAGTGGTTGGTGTGTGTGTGCCTTCTCCTCCTGCCTGGTCTTGCCAGTCCTGAGTTGAGAGAGCTCAGCCTCCAGTCTGGCTAATTTCATCTGCTGCATCTCGTTAGTGTTTTACATGGGAGGAGGAGATGGTTGTCTGTGTACATGAGGCAAATTGTAACATTGTCTCAAATTCCCAAATTCACAAATGGGCAGGGAGGACGCCAGCATCTGACCCGCCGACATGCTAGAAAGAATTATGAGTTGGTATGAGACAGAAAAGTAGTGGGCTTAGCATTTAACCTTGTTTAACTGTGCTGTGTATGGCGTTACTTCGTCGCGGCGTACCACCGTCGCTAAAACGTAGAAAGCGTGCTTGCTGGAAAAGCAGGAATAGACCCAAAAGGAAAAAATAAAAAACAGTTTTCAGTAGTCAGTCACCACTCACGGGGGCAGGGAAGCTGCTCAATGTTAGTCACTGCCACTGATGAACACAGAGACCCTCCTTCAGCCCAAGCAAAATGGCCTCACAGAAACTTTCAAACAGTTCAGGAACAGCAAGCCTGTAACTGAACTTTTTTTAACTCTCAGAAAAGTGGGAAAAAGCAAGATTTTTTTTTTGTTTTTGGTTTTTACAGAGATAGCAGAGGTTCACAAGTAATATCAAGTTATAACAGTGCATGACCCCACACAAAGCACAGGGTCAAGGACAGAAAATATGCAAGTTTTAAGAAAAACGATTTAAAATTAAGTGCAAACAGGAAATTCAGCAAACAGCTTTTGGTTGTGCTCTAAATACAGCTACTAATACAGAATCAAGTTGTAACAAGCACAGAAAATGCTCAAGCTAAGGCAGCTATGCAGAAAAACTTAGCAAATAAACAGAGAAAAAATACTTAAAATCTCAAAAGTGGCTCCCTTCTCTCAGCTTTTTTCCTCTGGAGGGTGCTTCACCAACAGCCAACAAGCCTGAAAAGATGCTCAAACCACGAGGCAACTAGGTTTTAAGAGGAAGATGAAGGAGTTATGGAAATGACCCTAGTGGCCAATAAAACTACAGTTTCAAGTCAGTAACCACCTCTGGGGCAGGGAAGCTGCTCAATGTTAGTCACTGCCACTGATGAACACAGAGACCCAGCCCAAGCAAAATGGCCTCACAGAAACTTTCAAACAGTTCAGGAACAGCAAGCCTGTAACTGAACTTTTTTAACTCTCAGAAAAGTGGGAAAAAAGCAGGATTTTTTTTTGTTTTTGTTTTTTTCAGAGATAGCAGAGGTTCACAAGTAATATCAAGTTATAACAGTGCAGTAAATGACCCCACACAAGAGTGCTAGGTCAAGGACAGAAAATATGCAAGTTTTAAGAAAAAAACGATTTAAAATTAAGTGCAAACAGGAAATTCAGCAAACAGCTTTTGGTTGTGCTCTAAATACAGCTACTAATACAGAAATCAAGTTTAACAAGCCAGAAAATGCTCAAGCTAGGCAGCTATGCAGAAAAACTTAGCAAATAAACAGAGAAAAATACTTAAAATCTCAAAGTCCCTTCTTCTCTCAGCGTTTTTTCCTCTTGGAGGGTGCTTCACCAACAGCCAACAAGCCTGAAAAGATGCTCAAACCACTAGGCAACTAGGTTTTGAGAGGAAGATGAACGAGTTATGGAAATGACCCCTAGTGGCCAATAAAACTACAGTTTCAAGTCAGTAACCACCTCTACGGGGGAAGCTGCTCAATGTTAGTCACTGCCACTGATAAACACAGAGACCCTCCTTCAGCCCAAGCAAAAATGGCCTCACAGAAACTTTCAAACAGTTCAGGAACAGCAAGCCTGTAACTGAACTTTTTTAACTCTCAGAAAAGTGGGAAAAAGCAAGATTTTAATTTTTTTTTTTTTTACAGAGATAGCAGAGGTTCACAAGTAATATCAAGTTATAACAGTGCAGTAAATGACCCCACACAAGAGTGCTAGGTCAAGGACAGAAAATATGCAAGTTTTAAGGAAAACGATTTAAAATTAAGTGCAAACAGGAAATTCAGCAAACAGCTTTTGGTTGTGCTCTAAATACAGCTACTAATACAGAAATCAAGTTTAACAAGCCAGAAAATGCTCAAGCTAGGCAGCTATGCAGAAAAACGTAGCAAATAAACAGAGAAAAAATACTTAAAATCTCAAAAGTGGCTCCCTTCTTCTCTCAGCGTTTTTTCCTCTTGGAGGTGCTTCACCAACAGCCAACAAGCCTGAAAAGACGCTCAAACCACTGAGGCAACTAGGTTTTAAGAGAGGAAGGTGGAGGAGTTATGGAAAGGACGCCTAGTAGCGAATAAAACTCCAGTTTCAAGCCAGTAACCACCTGACCGGGGGGCAGGGAAGCTGCTCAATGTTAGTCACTGCCACTGATGAACACAGAGACCCTCCTTCAGCCCAAGCAAAAATGGCCTCACAGAAACTTTCAAACAGTTCAGGAACAGCAAGCCTGTAACTGAACTTTTTAACTCTCAGAAAAGTGGGAAAAAGCAAGATTTTTTTTTTTTTGTTTTTACAGAGATAGCAGAGGTTCACAAGTAATATCAAGTTATAACAGTGCAGTAAATGACCCCACACAAGAGTGCTAGGTCAAGGACAGAAAATATGCAAGTTTTAAGAAAAAACGATTTAAAATTAAGTGCAAACAGGAAATTCAGCAAACAGCTTTTGGTTGTGCTCTAAATACAGCTACTAATACAGAAATCAAGTTTAACAAGCCAGAAAATGCTCAAGCTAGGCAGCTATGCAGAAAAACTTAGCAAATAAACAGAGAAAAAATACTTAAAATCTCAAAAGTGGCTCCCTTCTTCTCTCAGCGTTTTTCCTCTTGGAGGGTGCTTCACCAACAGCCAACAAGCCTGAAAAGATGCTCAAACCACGAGGCAACTAGGTTTTAAGAGAGGAAGATGAAGGAGTTATGGAAATGACCCCTAGTGGCCAATAAAACTACAGTTTCAAGTCAGTAACCACCTCTACGGGGGGGCAGGGAAGCTGCTCAATGTTAGTCACTGATGAACACAGAGACCCTCCTTCAGCCCAAGCAAAAATGGCCTCACAGAAACTTTCAAACAGTTCAGGAACAGCAAGCCTGTAACTGAACTTTTTTAACTCTCAGAAAAGTGGGAAAAAAGCAAGATTTTTTTTTTTTTTGTTTTTTACAGAGATAGCAGAGGTTCACAAGTAATATCAAGTTATAACAGTGCAGTAAATGACCCCACACAAGAGTGCTAGGTCAAGGACAGAAAATATGCAAGTTTTAAGAAAAACGATTTAAAATTAAGTGCAAACAGGAAATTCAGCAAACAGCTTTTGGTTGTGCTCTAAATACAGCTACTAATACAGAAATCAAGTTTAACAAGCCAGAAAATGCTCAAGCTAGGCAGCTATGCAGAAAAACTTAGCAAATAAACAGAGAAAAAATACTTAAAATCTCAAAAGTGGCTCCCTTCTTCTCTCAGCGTTTTTTCCTCTTGGAGGGTGCTTCACCAACAGCCAACAAGCCTAAACAAAACTAATATATAGTATACTATATACTCTTAATAAATGATTATTTATATAATATATAAAATATATAAATATAAATAATATATATAAATATAAATAATATATATAAATATATAATATATAGTATACTATATACTCTTAATAAATTATTATATAATATATAAAATATATAAATATAAATAATATATATAAATATAAATAATATATATAAATATATAATATATAGTATACTATATACTCTTAATAAATGATTATTTATATAATATATAAAATATATAAATATAAATAATATATATAAATATAAATAATATATATAAATATATAATATATAGTATAATATGTACTCTTTTGATGCTCATTCACTATGGAGATTTCAAATTTCATTAAGGGATTATCCTCCGATCGTGAGGACTTGGCAATTTTTGGCATAGGGTTGGATTCTAATATAGATAATGGGGCCACACAGGTCAAGAGGAGTGATACATGTGAGGTTGTGTTTGGCTCTTTATCTAAATGTATGCATTCCCTTAGGAACAATGTATGGCCCTTACACATTGTTCAAAGCCTATACAGTTAAAGGGGTAACACCCAGCGGCTTACGAGTCAGAACTCAACCAATGGTAAGTAATCCTGACTAGGCACTACTTCAACAATGGAAGGAGACACAGCATAAAACTACAATGCAGTTTGTTGAGATACTGATGGGTTTTCATGATAGAACTATTGATTTTGAAATCATTGCCATCACTAAATTAAGTGAACAAGCTAAGGAATTTGAGAGACAATCTACTTATTCTTTATGTCTTAAGAAATTAAGTATGGAACTGACTAATTTGGAAACACAACTAAAGGAAAGGAAAACAAAAAAATTCCTTAGGGATGTAACCGATTATGAACAGGGGGAACCTTTCTCTAGGGATAGTAGTAAGCATGTCAGGTTTTCACAATCATTTAGGAATCCGGTAAAAAGGAAACAAACTAGATTAATACTTAAAAAAGCACCTGATACATCAGGGGATGATTCCTCTTCTGGGTATGAGGTTGAAACTATGCTATCCACAGGCTCACCAGCACAAAAGAGGAGAAATTCCAGTAATTTGGAAGATTTTAAAACAAAAAGGAGGAGGGGTGTAGAAAACATAGAAAGTGTAGTGAATATGGAGGGACTATTATGGATGTTTGTACAGAAACAACAGTAGAAAATGTATTAAATATTTCATCCGACCCTCTCTCCTCCTTGGAAATAAGTATTTTGAATAAAGGTCTTTCATATATGGATTTGTTTCTGAAGATTATTTTGTCAGAGATGTAGTTCAGTTCTGTAGGATACTTCATTTAAAGTTGTTTTTCCATGATAAAGGTTATACCAATACTCATGATCAGTTTAGATATCACAAATCTACATTTTCACCCCCAATGCACCCAAGTGTTCAAGCATTTCAAAACTCCACACTTAGGGATCTCCACTTCAGTTCCAGGAATAGTTATATTAAAGCAAGTAATGTAACCACACAGGAGGTGAATATTATTTCTAAGTTGGCTGACAATCACGAGATAGTAATTCTGAGAGCTGATAAAGGCAGAGCTGTGGTGGTGCAAAACTGGGAGCAGTATGATCTGGATGCCAAAAATCATCTTGCTGATACTAGATATTATGTGCGACTGACATATAACTCTACTAAACAATTTCAAAAACAAATAGATGATTTTTTCTCATTGGCTGTTGAAGAAGGAATTATCACTGATAATGTCAAAAAACAACTAACCATTCTTGATCCTAATAATCAATATGTGTACTTTCTACTTAAAATTCACAAGAACTTGTATAATCCTCCTGGCTGGCCAATTGTGTCCGGTAGAGGTTCCATGACCGAGCCCCTCTCCCAGTATCTGACTAAGTATCTAAAACCTTTACTAAAATGGGTGAGAGCCCGTTTGAAGGATACAACTGAATTCTTGCAGGTCATCTCTGAGACGCAGATAGAGGATGAATGGATACTTTGTACCCGGGATGTCAAATCCCTTTATACTAATATTCCTTATTGGGCTGGCATCCAAGCATTGGAATATTGGCTATATAGGTCAGAATTGTATCCACCTGGTTTCAATACACTGCTTCTGTGCCTGACTGAGCATGTATTAATGAAGAATGTCTTTTTCTATCACAACAATTGCTATCTACAAATCAAGGGTACAGCTATGGGGGCGTCATTTGCTCCTATATATGCAGATATATTTATGGCGGTTTACTATTAAAATTTCGAACGGCACTCCATTGACTGTGCTATAGTCAGCAATGGAAGTTCGAAAACGTTGAATGTCGAAGTCAAAAAATCAATCTAGGAACGGTTTTAACATGGGTCGAGGTAGGTGTTCAGTATTATTCTGAACTACAAACATCTCCCCTACCTCGACCCATGTTAAAACACAGTCCTAGATTGTTTTTTTGAGTTCACAATTATCATTTTCGAACTTCCGTGTTCGACTATAGTACAGTCGACGGAGTGCCGTTCGAAATTTTAATAGTAAACCATTTATGGCATATATAGAAGAGCAGATTATATATGACTGTTCCCATAACTTGTACCTTGATCAAATAGACATTTGGAAAAGATATTTGGATGACTGCTGGATGGTATGGAGATTGGATGAGGAACATCTGATGGAGTTTGTGGAATACCTAAATGAAAACAAATGGGGAATTGAATTTACAGTGAACTACCATAAAAATAATATCACTTTTCTGGATGTAATGGTAGCAAGGCTTCAGATAGCACTCTGACAATGGAAGTCTACTGTAGATTCCCTGAATATAACTCCCTTCTCCATGCCTCCAGCTTTCTTTTCCCCCATATATGTAGAAATATTCCTAAATCAGAATATATGAGGGTGAAACAAATATGCTCACAGGGCGAAACCTATATGCATTACAGGGATGACTTGACCAAGAGAGTCAGGGAAAGGGGCTATAAACCAGGACACATTATGCAGGCCAGGAATGCTGTCAATAGTATGGATAGGACAGCACTTTTACAATATCATGATAAGCAAGGCAGAAGTACTGGTTATCCTAGATTAGTTACTACTTATGGAAGAAATGTTGGGGCACTTATTGAAAGCGTACAATCCAATTGGAACATCCTTAAGGCAGATAACAGGCTCTCAGAATTATTGGGAGCTAATTGCTTATTTTCTTTTAGGAATGGTAGGAACCTTGCTTCCCTCTTTAACCATTATAAACAAGGAAGATATCAACCTAAGGAGAAATTTCAGAGTCCCATTCAGGGACAAATTGCTATAGGATGTTATCCATGTGGTCATTGTACACATTGTAGTAGATTATTAAAAAGTAATAGCTTCACTAGTAAAAACACAAGTATAGTTTATGATATTTCCTTCTTTGTGAACTGTAGTTCAGATTGGGTTATATATTTGGCCACATGTCAATGCTCAGCTTTTTATGCGTGCCAAATGTCTAGAGCACTTAAAATTTAGAATCTCTCAACATATCAGTGAAATTAAAAACAAGAAACATACAAATGCTCTATATAAACACACAGAAGTTCACCAAACAGCTTCCTTTCATTTTATAATTATTGACAAAATTTTGGGTATAAAATATAATAAATCTGGATGGCATGAGTTATTGAATGCCAAAGAGAGAAAATGGATCATTAAACTGAGAGGGCTTTTTGCCCCAGGATTAAATGAACATCTGTAATTGGTTTATTGGCTAGTGATACAGTATATAAATGTGTGCTTTTTTATTGTATCTTTGCACTGATGAAGACTTAGTGAATTTTAAACTGAAACTGGTTTGCATTTTTGTATACTGATGTCTTGACTTAAGTGTAATAATACATACCTTTATGGCTTCCACTATCTGCTGGTCATTTTTTGGTTTATGTTGTTATTTTGGGACCTTGCAGATGCCTTACCTGCAAGAATCCATTTTGGACTCCGCATAGATCTATGTCAGTACTGTCTGTTAGTTTTATAATAACAGCGTTTAATGCTCTCCTATTGTATGGCATAGATATATGTCAGTACTGTCTGTTAGTTTTATAATGACAGCATTTAATGCACTCCTATTGTTTGACATAGATCTATGTCAGTACTGTCTGTTAGTTTTATAATGACAGCGTTTAATGCTCTCCTATTGTTCGACATAGATCTATGTCAGTACTGTCTGTGCTCTCCTATTGTTCAGCATAGATCCATGTCAGTACTGTCTGTTAGTTTTATAACGACAGCGTTTAATGCCCTCCTATTGTTTGGCATAGATCTATGTCAGTACTGTCTGTGCTCTCCTATTGTTTGGCATAGATCTATGTCAGTACTGTCTGTTAGTTTTATAATGACAGCATTTAATGCTCTCCTATTGTTCGGCATAGATCTATGTTAGTACTGTCTGTTACTTTTATAATGACAGCGTTTAATGCTCTCCTACTGTTTGGCATAGATCTATGTCAGTACTGTCTGCTAGTTTTATAACAACAGTGTTTAATGCTCTCCTATTGTTCGGCATAGATCTATGTCAGTACTGTCTGTTAGTTTTATAATGACAGCATTTAATGCTCTCCTATTGTTCGGCATAGATCTATGTTAGTACTGTCTGTTACTTTTATAATGACAGCGTTTAATGCTCTCCTACTGTTTGGCATATATATATGTCAGTACTCTCTGTTAGTTTTATAACAACAGTGTTTAATGCTCTCCTATTGTTCGGCATAGATCTATATCAGTACTGTCTGTTACTTTTATAACTACAGCGTTTAATGCTCTCCTATTGTTTGGCATAGATCTATGTCAGTATGTCTGTTAGTTTTATAATGACAGTGTTTAATGCTCTCCTATTGTTCAGCATACATCTATGTCAGTACTGTCTGTTAGCTTTATAATGACAGTGTTTAATGCTCTCCTATAGTTTGGAATAGATCTATGCCAATACTGTCTGTTAGTTTTATAACAGCAGCATTTAATGCCCTCCTATAGTTTGGCATAGATCTATGTCAGTACTGTTACTTTTATTACTATAGCATTTAATGCTCTCCTATTGTTCAGCATAGATCTATGTCAGTACTGTCTGTTCGTTTTATGACAGCATTTAATCTCTCCTATTATTCGGCATAGATCTATGTCAGTATGTCTGTTAGTTTTATAATGACAGTGTTTAATGCTCTCCTATTGTTCAGCATACATCTATGTCAGTACTGTCTGTTGTTTTTATAATGACAGCATTTAATCTCTCCTATTGTTCGGCATAGATCTATGTCAGTACTGTCTGTTAGTTTTATAATGACAGCGTTTAATGCTCTCCTATTGTTCAACATAGATCTATGTCAGTACTGTCTGTGCTCTCCTATTGTTCAGCATAGATCCATGTCAGTACTGTCTGTTAGTTTTATAATGACAGCGTTTAATGCTCTCCTATTGTTTGGCATAGATCTATGTCAGTACTGTCTGTGCTCTCCTATTGTTTGGCATAGATCTATGTCAGTACTATCTGTTAGTTTTATAATGACAGCATTTAATGCTCTCCTATTGTTCGGCATAGATCTATGTCAGTACTGTCTGTTAGCTTTATAATGACAGTGTTTAATGCTCTCCTATAGTTTGGAATAGATCTATGTCAGTACTGTCTGTTAGTTTTATAACAGCAGCATTTAATGCCCTCCTATAGTTTGGCATAGATCTATGTCAGTACTGTTACTTTTATTACTATAGCATTTAATGCTCTCCTATTGTTCAGCATAGATCTATGTCAGTACTGTCTGTTCGTTTTATGACAGCGTTTAATCTCTCCTATTGTTCGGCATAGATCTATGTCAGTATGTCTGTTAGTTTTATAATGACAGCATTTAATGCTCTCCTATTGTTCAACATACATCTATGACAGTACTGTCTGTTGTTTTTATAATGACAGCATTTAATCTCTCCTATTGTTCGGCATAGATCTATGTCAGTACTGTCTGTTAGTTTTATAATGGCAGCATTTAATGCTCTCCTATTGGTCAGCATAGATCTATGTCAGTACTGTCTATTGTTTTTATAATGACAGCATTTACATTTAACCTGTTTATCTAGCAGAAAAGTAAGGGAATTGTTCTGTTAGATGCCATGACAGTAATACTAAGTAAGGAAGCAATTTAATAACTTAAGTGTATGCAGTAGTGTTGCATATGAGCAAGTAATTATGATGGAAGTAGTTATCATGGAATAGTTGAAGCAAGTTACCTATTAATTGTTGTGTTACCTTTCTAAGATTATTGTTTCATTGTATAGCAAATATCTTAAATAAAAAGGAATTAAAAGCTGGAAGGAGTAAGGTGTACTCTATAGTAGAGTGACTAGTAAGGCTGCAAGGTTTTGTTTGAGAAAAATGGTTTTAGATCAAACTTAAGGTGAACAGTTTGTTAAGGAATGAGGAGTTGGGTAATTGTAAAAAAGTGTATGAGTTAGTACAGAGTGGTTTAGGAAGCTAGGGATAGGATATGAGGAGTCAGAAGGTAAGATGATGTAAGAGGGCTTTGATTTGTCTGTGTACAGGTGTAGGAGGAGCTATGGTGTATACGTGTAGATGTAATGGAGGGGTGGAAATTGGGGGTAGGGTAGGGAAGTGGAGTGAGCCTGAGCAGAGCGAGGGTGAACAGAGCAGGTAGAACCAGTCATAAACGGGTAGAACCATGCTTGTGACCAGAAAAAACAATCAACAAAAGGTTCTGGGCTGAATGTAGGTAAGAAATACAAAAGAAATATGTAGTTCCTTGGTAACTTTTTAATGTTAATATAGTAGTTTCTATTCTTTGCAAACTACACTATGGGGAATTCCAAACACACTGCAACATTTGTGCTATAGCTAATGTAGAGAAATCAATAGCCAGGTAGCAGCTGTAGGTGAGAAAACTACTGTTCTAGAGTATTAATGTTTACTATCTTACCCAACTACAAGTACAGGAGGGCAAACAATAGTACAGTTTATTTATCAGCTTTGGGAAGTGGGGAGATTAGGTAGAAACCACTTGCTATTGTCCCTGGTCATGTGCTCTCCAGATAGCCTTAAAACAAACCAGTTAAATTAGTCTAAATCCAGACAATGACATACGTTGTTTTTGATGCTGAAATTTCTTTCATTCGGGACTTTAAAGTTCATGGTCACTTGAGTAAGATTCCCTGGGCAGAGTTAGAACTAAGATGCAGCTGATATGCAGGAAGATGTCAGGTATAACTTCAATTGTTAAATTACTGAAACCGTTGTTCCTTTTATTTTAAAAATAACTTGAGAAGGAGCCACATAGCTGCAGACATTTAAGAACGGCTTGAATGTCAATGTCACCTAACAAAGCTTGACATTATAATTTATTATTTATTTATTTGCAGTTTGCCAGGATAGTCCATTGAGCCACATGGAGCCGATTTTCAATGGAGTCCTGGGGAGAAACGCTCCGGAAAAATACAAGTATATAGTACAGAAAAAGCAGAAATCCATAGTATACATTTTAAGTAAATGTTATATACATGGTACAGAATAAGTACAAATCATAGCACACATTTTAAATGCATGTTACATAAAAAAAAAAAAAAAAAAAAAGAGAGAGAGAGATTTTCATTTACAAAGTTAAGTAGTATTGTGTTCAGTTTTTTTTGTTAATCTTGACATCTTTGTTAATGTGCACCAGAGGGATGGAAGTTTACTCAGAATCTTTATTGCTTGGCTGCACGAGTCCCAAAGATGTAAGCCGCCACTGCTAGATATTATTCACGATTGTACAGGGCACTGCTAACCAACACTACACAATGAGAAGCTCTGTTCAAACATGCCTAAATTATACAAGCACTGAAAACACAGTAAATTGATTAATAAGCCCAATGGCTAATAAAAACAACTGTACTTAGAGCCCTTCTATGCGTTTCCCAACTTGGATAGTTCAAGCTACCACCTACTGCCATTAGATGGACAATCCCGGTCTTATTAATCTAAAAACACACAAAAAAGAGAGCTGCAAGGTTCAAATTCTACCACAAGAGAACTAAAGTACTAGTTAGGCAAGTATAGCTGATTTAAAGGCAAAGAAAAAGTAATAGTAGTGAAATGTAAAATGTATGTCCTCTGATTAAAATACAGCAAAATGCAATAAATAAATGAAGAAATCACTTAAATAACAAAAACAATAGAAGTCTGATTTTTGTATCAGAAGTACTTATCTTTACCTGGATGGCACTGGATGGAAGAAACATCAGTTCAGTATTGCAAGCAAGGATAACAAGTGATGCTGACCGTGTCCTTCTTCAGTATTTCACTGTCCTTGTCCAATCTATTCCTAAACAGGAACATACCCGTACTGATATGCAAAGTCCGTACAGCTTAATCATATTCTCAGCATGCTGTTTGAACCTCTTACTATTGACTATATAAGGAGTTTGGTTTATTCATGTTTTTTACACACTGAAGGCTACGTGATTTACTAAGCTGGAACCGGACTATTTCTTTCTCCTATATTTCATACGTCCTTCTAGCACTAAATATTAAATATTGATTATTTGCCACAGTTTGCTGGTTTCAGTATTTAGTTTTGGATTTCATTTTGTTTTGAAACCTTGCAGATGCCGTACATGCAGAGATTTAATTCTCATTACAATTCTCAGCTTTCTTATTATATTCCACAATGTTTTTTGTCCACTCTCTGCCCCTCTATCCTGATATCTTTTCAATCACTACTTAAGGAGCCTCTCAGTAGTTCCGAACATCAGCCAGTCATATCCAAAACCTCAATCACCCACCAGCTTTTCAAACCAGACAGTCTCATCCCTACCACCTTCTATCACCAAAGCTGAAATATAACCAAATACTTTCACTGTCCATCTTAATATGTTTCTCAAATTTTCAAGGCTTGTTTGCCCTAGTAATTACCGAATTTCTATATCCTCCTGTCATTTTAAATAATTCCTTGCATTTCTAAGGAGCTCCATGTTTGGATCACTTTCAACCTTCCTGAAAAGGCCCTAGTGTCACTCCTCTCTCCGTCTTTTCTTTCCCATCCAGCAGGCATGTTCATCTTCCTTTTCTCTTATTCTTTTCTGACATTTACTTCTGGCTCATATCTTTCACATTCAGGCACTGCCCATCCTTTCTTCCCATCATAATTCTTTGCTTAATTAACCACATCTTATTGTCTTTCCAGATAAATCTGTCATATGCCATTTGAATTTCCTGTGGTGTTACTGTCTGTGGCCTGAGCTCTATATGCCTCGGTACTTGAAGGATCGAATGAAATATCATCAGACTAACAAGTTCTGTTCTTCCTTCCAAGGTCAATCAGCAACAAAAGTACCAAAAATGCAGTGAACCAAGTCTGAAGAAAACAGTCCAAGAAACAAAACAAATACTCAGACTTGGAAACCCTCGTAGCTTCTTAAAAGTAAATTGCAAATTTAATGTGCAGAAGATGCAGCTGTCGGGTTGAACCCTTCTTCACTACAGCGGTATAGCACTCAATTAGGAGACTAATTATATACTAAAAGCACTATAGTGCCATGATGTAGTCAACCAATGACCTCACAAAACTAATTAAAAGCATTATTACACAGAAAAATCCTTCAACGGAGGCAGTAAAACCTTAAATACATATTTTGTAAATACAATCGTTAAAATAGAGTAAATGTATAGCATTATTCCGACAAACCTTTAATCAAAAAAGAAAGAAATAAGAAAGAATTAAAAAAAAAACACATAAAAATGCCTGCATCTTTTATTTCTTATATTGCATTTGTTTTTTAGCCAGTATCGGCTTGATGCTTTCTGATGTATTCAAACCTGGTCTGTTATCAGCTTGCAACCTTACTATCCATTCATACTCTCTACATTCTAATAAATTATTAAGATCGCCACCTCTGATATTCCTAATAACTTGGTCTATAACTCTAAATTTAAATATATGCTCACAGCCACATTCAATTACGTGATTGGCCAAGGCGTTAGAAGAGTTACGCCTGCACATCTCTGCGCGATGTTCTGTGATGCGTTCTTTCAGCTTGCAGCTGCACTTACCCACATGAAATGCAGCACATAATCTACAAGTTGTAAGTATATAATGTCCGTGGTGTTACAAACAGGTATATAATGTCCGTGGTGTTACAAACAGGTTAAACATATATTTCTTCGCAGTTCTATGATTTCCAGAAGTGTTATTGTACGTGTAAATTCGCAGCATATGCAGGTACAGCACAGGAAGGTCCCGTATGTCCTATTCATTAACTTCTCATTCCTCCCCCAAAATTAATTTCTTTATAACAGAGTCTCTTCTTGAGATTACAGTTCCTATAGGCGAAGTGTGGACCCTCACCAATAAGTGTTCTTAATTCAGCCATACTCCCCAAAATTCCCCAGTTTTTCTCTATCCCTTCCTTCACTTCCTGTGTTATTCTATTAAATGTTGTAACATATCTAATACACTCTTTTTGACCTAAGCTGTTATATACCTGTACAGGTGAAGGTGGGGCTTGAAACAGGGCCTTGCTGTAGTTTCTGTAAGGGATAAAATATCATTAATGGTTTGTTCCGGGAAACTAACATCATCACCTCTGGTTTCAAAATTGTGGGCAAATTTTTTCATCTTTGCCAAACATTCACCATCCTCAGTATTCAGCCTACTTGCCCGTAGCATTTGACTCTTCACTGTGCCCCTAAATACATGGGGGGCATTCAAGCTTCGATTTGCTATGCCCCTAAATACATGGGGGGCATTCAAGCTTCGATTCGCTATGCCCCTAAATACATGGGGGGCATTCAAGCTTCGATTCGCTATGCCCCTAAATACATGGGGGCATGCATGCTTCGATTTGCTATGTCTCTAAATACATGGGGGCATGCATGCTTTGATTCATTATGCCCTGAAATACATGGGGGGCATGCATGCTTTGATTCGCTATGCCTATAAATGCACGCGGGACATGTGTGTTTTGATTCGCTATGCCTCTAAATACATGGGGGCATGCATGCTTCGATTTGCTATGTCTCTAAATACATGGGGGCATGCATGCTTTGAGTCATTATGCCTCGAAATACATGGGGGGCATGCATGCTTTGATTCGCTATGCCTATAAATGCATGCGGGACATGTGTGTTTTGATTCGCTATGCCTCTAAATACATGGGGGCATGCATGCTTCGATTTGCTATGTCTCTAAATACATGGGGGCATGCATGCTTTGATTCATTATGCCTCGAAATACAGGGGGGGCATGCATGCTTCGATTCACTATGCCTCTAAATACATGCAGGGCATGCATGCTTTCATTCGCTATGCCTCTAAATACATGGGGGAGCATGCATGCTTCACTTATGAGTATATCTATTAGCTTGAACATTCTTTTTCTGGATTGTAGTCTCAGTTCCTCCTAGTGTTCTCATTATTTGAACATCTAAAAAGTTATTTCTTTATCTGAGGAATTGAGCTTAAACTTTCAAAAAACTTGTTGTACCATTAAGATAATACACAAATAACTTCATCTCAGACTGACTTCCTTTCCAAATTAGGAAGACATCATCCACAAGACACTTAAAGAACAGGACCTTATCACTGAACAATGTTTGTTCATGTAATACATACTCCTCTTCCTGTTAACTTAATATAATATTTGAATAGGAGTTTGCAATGGGTGTACCCATAGCTACTCCAGTACGCTGCAGATAAGACTGATTATTAAACATAAATATATTGATAGTTAACACCACTTCCAGTAGCTGGCAAATATTCTTTACCTCTCTCACATACATTTTTGTTTTACTACTTAAAAAATCATGTAACTCTTCCATACCATAATCAGTCAGTATCACAGTAAATAAAGAGTTAATGTCCCTAGTTACAAACAAAGCGTCAGTGGGAGTATTGGATTCTAACCCTTCATACGACTGCCTTAAGAAGTCTGCAGTATCCTTAATATAACCTATTTTAACAAAATGTTTTCCTAAAATAGACTATAAATATAAAGATATTGGGTCAGTCACTCACCCCTACCTGAAACTCTCAGTCTCATGGGAGGTTTGTGCAGGCTCTTAGGTATTTTAGGTAAGCTGTATATCTTTGGTATGACTGGACATGAGACATTCAGGTAGTTGAACAACTCAATGTCAATATCCTCAGAAAGTCGCATCTCATAAATTACCATATTTACTTCAGAAATCATGGCAAAAAATTAGGAGGTGCAGCACCCAGCAGGATAAAAGCACTCTCATCAAACTAAACAAACAACTCAAGGGACAAATAAAGTCTGCCAAAGCCAAATCTGAGGTAAGTTTGGCCTCCCAGGCCAAGGACAACCACAAAGCATTCTTCAGCTATGTCTGCAACCTCAAAGGAAATACACAATTGTGTGCAGAGCTCATTGTAAATGGAGCCACCTATACTGAGCCAAAAGATATAACAAACATCCTGGCTAATAAACTCAGCTCCAGCATTACTCCTCTCTCCTCCTCAACCTTCCCTCAGGAAATATCATCAAATATAACCCCCCTACTATCACTAGGGAACAGGTCCTTCATGCTTTCTCTAGGACCAAGAACACTGCATCAGTGGGCCCAGATAATATCCCAGAATGCCTTCTAAATAGCATGAAACATGACCTATCAGGGTCTCTGGAATTACTATTTAACTGTAGTTTCCAAACAGGCTTTGTGCCTCATGAATGAGAAAGACACCAGTCATCCCTCTGCACAAAGGTGGGCCATCTGCAGACCCTGGAAACTACAGACCCATAAGTCTCACTAGTCTTATATATAAAGCCATGGAAAGAATTATGGAGATGATTGAAAGATATAGTAAACCTCCAGACACTGGACCCAACCCAGTTTGGTTTTGTTAAGGGCAGATCATGCCTACTCAACCTGGTGGACCTCTTTGAGAAGGTCACCAAAGCAATGGATGAGGGCAAAATGGTTCACACTGCCTACCTTGACCTGGCCAAAGCATTTGACACAATACTTCACTTGGGCATGGTTGACAAACTCAGGAGGTTAGGTACAAACCCATATGTCACCCGGTGGATAGCTAGCTGGCTCATAAGCAGGACCCAGGAAATTAGAATTGGGTAGTCCACCTCTGCAAAGAGGTCAGTCACAAGAGGAATCCCTCAGGGATCACCACTCCTTTTTGGCATTTACTTCTCAGAAGTCAAGACCAATGTCAGTGGTCTCTGGCTGACTATATTTGCAGATTATTGCAAATTAGGAGTTGTCATTGAATCTCACACTGACACAAATGTTCTCCAGGAGGGGATGACCGACAAATAACTGGTGTCAGAGCCATGGACTAAAACTAAATGCCAAGAAATGCATAATAGTATCCTTCAGTAAGTCATCCACCCCTAGTAACTATCATATTGACAACACACCCCTTAGAGATGACAAAGTAGTCAGGGACTTAGGGACACACATAGATATTAATCTAGCCTTTGATCATCACGTGTCTACAGTGGAGAGGAAATAATTTTATGTTGCACAACTTATAAACAAAGGTATGGCATCTAAGTCCAAGGAAGTCATTGTTCCACTGTATTCAGCATTTATCAGACCTATCATTCACTGCAATGCCCCCTTTGGTATGTACCTCACCAGGCATATCCAACAACTGGAACATCCACAGAGGTTCCTCACTGAAAGAATACAGGGCGTACGTAATATGTCCTATGCTGACCGCCTCAAGGCCCTATCCCTGTATTCTGTCTCCTACAGGCTATTGAGGGGAAATCTATGCCTGGCATACAGGGCATTGTCAGACCCCACTCTGATAGACCTCCTGCATATCCACAAACCAAACAGCACCAGAATTACCCATTCTAAAGACTTAAACCTTGGCTGTGATATAAGTAGAACCTGCTGGAGAGATAGGTATGTCTCCCAGGGACTACCCCGTCTATGGAACAGGCTCCTCATCCATGTGAAGCAGAGTTCCTCCGTAACCCAATTCAAGTGGAACTTGGACAATTGCATGGGAAACCAGAAATGCATCCCTGATTTGGCACCTATGTCTCTAATGCAAACAAGTAACCTGTAAATGGTTCATCTCCCAGGCCCATGCTTACACTTATCAAGGGTGTCATAAGTTGTCAGAGATTCAGGATGCATGGCTAGGCTTAAAAAGGCCCTTGTGGTCATCAGATGAGTAAACATCTGTTTATTTATTTATTTATTTTAAATTTGTTGACCAGGATAGTCCGACTGGATATATGTTCATTTTCAGTGGAGGCCCAGGGAGAAAAGCTCCAAGACAATAATACACATTGAACATTTAGTAAATGCTAGTTTCAAGCAGATTACAGTCATAAGCAATACCAGCATTTAGCACATATAGTACTAACTTACTATAAAACACTTTACAAAACATAACATTATTTTCAAAGTTATATAGATAACATTACATTCAGGTTTAAGACACATTGAGCAGCAGTTATACAATTGACCCTTCCTGAAATGGTGTGGTAGAAAAAAGTTAGAAGTAGTTGAAGGTAAGGCACCTAAGTAATAGAGAGGTCACTAGTCGGGGTTAGTGCAAGGGCATAACCAATGAGTTTTGAAGTATTTCTTGAGTTTGTTTTTGAATCGAGTTAGTGAGAATTCTAGGGTCAAGTCAGCTGGGAGTCTGTTCCAGAGTTGGCAAATAGAGAGTCCCCAGCTGAGTAGCTGGATTTGTATGTTTGAACTAAGAGTCTAGTGGATGATTGCAGTGGCCGGGTGCTGGTGTAGGTGCTGATAATATTTTTTAGTGCAGGTGTATTTTCTGGTTGATAAAGGACTTTATGTGCCACTATTAGCTGGTTGAACTGCAGTAGGCTAGGCAGTTCAAGCCATCCTAGGCGATTTAGGTTGTGACAGTGGTGTGTCTGGTAGGCTGTGCCGGCAGCAAATCTGGCAATGTGGCTATAGCAGGATGATAGTTGATTAACATCTGTTTTGTTTAAGTTGGAGAATAGCGGTGAGGTGTAGAGAAGAGTTGATAGTAGATGGGAACGGGCAATTGCAGTTCTAGCAAGTGGGGTAAGGAAAGGTTCGATTCTGTAAAGAGAGCCAAGTTAATGGTTTTGATAGTTTGATTAATATGCGCATCAAACTTCAGGTTGTTATCAACTATAACACCCAATGAACCTATAATAATTCTTTTCACCACATTTGCATTATTTCTGACTAAAGTTTGATTATCAGATAAAAAGTCGTATAATCCAATCTGTTCATTAATACCACTGCCCCACCTTTGTCAGCCTGTTTTATGACAATATATTCATTAGACTGCAGATTTGCTAAGGCTTTATGTTCAGAATAGGTTAAGTTATAATATCTGTTCCTATCATTCTTTTTGAAGAGAGCATACAATTGTTGTTCACAAACAGTCTCAAATGCAGTTATCACAGGAAAACTATTTTTGATGAAAGTACTTGACTTCCTAAATCTCTGAGCATCATTTGAAATATTATTCATAAAAATCATTTTCAAATTAAGGCTCCAAGTAAACAATTTAAGGTCAGTTAGAGCCTCAGGTATTGTGTCACAATTGGCTGCAATAAACTGTAAACCTTTTCATAACACTGAGCAATCATCCGCTGTTAAAACTAAATCAGATAAATTCACAATGTCCACAGTTTCTATTACATCTG
Organism: Protopterus annectens; assembly: GCF_019279795.1. Taxonomy (NCBI): domain Eukaryota; kingdom Metazoa; phylum Chordata; order Ceratodontiformes; family Protopteridae; genus Protopterus; species Protopterus annectens. The sequence goes on along the minus strand of NC_056733.1, from coordinate 979,903,691 downwards.
ATTCTTGCACCTGATTGAACGACTGCGGATTTGCATCCCATCATTTGCTGTTCCTCCCTGTCCTCCTCCTTGTCTCTTCATATGTCCTCTGGATAAATCCCTCTGTGGCCTTTCCACCATCTCTGGTAGTTTCAAGATGATAGGGGTGGTTTGCTACAGAAAGTCCTCTCCTATATGCTGGCACTTACTATCTAATGCTTGTTGAACCACCTTGTAAAAAGCTGAAGATGAACCAGGAAGATTCAATGTTGTACTGGGCATGGGGACTTCAATATTATGTTCTATTGTAGCATTGATATTAGAAGCTGTGGTGTTTACATTTAAAGGAACAGATTCACGGAATTCATCCAATACATGCATAGACTCCAGAGACAAAGGGACTATCCATTTAATTGATGGTTTAATTGATAGTTGATCTTTGCACCAGGAAAAAATGTTACCTTGTTTTAAATCATTTATTTATTTATGTATTTATTTATTTCACATTTGTTAACTGGGTTAGTCCAACTGAGTTTGCAAACAAACCCATTTTCAGTAGAGACCGAAGGGGAAAGAGCCCCAGCAAACATACGCAAAGATAAACATACAGGACAAAAACTATTAAAAATAATGCAAATACAAAATTAATTATAAAGAGAAAAACAAAAGAAAAAATTGTGAACATTAAGGGTTGCACTGATAGCAGTGGTCTAAAATCTACTACATATGAGAGTAAAAACAAAAAGATAACTGTTGTTCAAAAGAAGAACAAGGCATAAACACTGATAGGAAGTGGGGGGAAAAGATAATGTGGAGAATGGGAGGGGTGGAGAAAGGAGGGGACTATAGTAGGGCTATAGTAGTAGAGCTGAGGGTTTAGGAGGTTAGTTTAAGCAGAAGTTACTAACAGAGAGAGAAAGTTAGGAGATGCAACAGGTTATACAGTGGGAGAGACTAAGGCTACGTGTGGTCAATGCAACGGCATAATTTCAAGTTTAGTAGGTGGGATTTAAGCGCCTTTTTAAAACATGGAAAGGAAAGGCTGGATCTAATATGGAGAGGGAGTTTGTTCCAATTTAGTGAGACAGAGTGTTTGTGGAGTAGTTTGACAATATTCCTTTTTGGTTTATAAACTGAGAGAAGATGCTGATCAGCACTCCGGAGAGGCCGGGGGGGGGGGAGGTAGGGAGTAACATAGGAGGTGAGAGCAGGGCAGGCAGAGGGGTTGTTGAGTATGGAAAAGGTAGTGTGGAGTTACGATTGTAGAAGGTGTGGAAAATCCAGCCACTGAAGTTTGTTTAGTGAGAGGCAGTGATGCAACGAGAGTCGCTGGTTTAGAATAAATTTAGCAGTTTTGTTGTATGTTTGTTCCAGTTTTTGCACTGAGGTAGTTTGGATATTGGTAAGGATGGGGGAAGCGTATAGAAGACTAGGTAAAAGAAATGCCTGCGCAAGAATGCATTTAGTGACAGGAGTGAAGAAGTTTTTGTACCTATAAAGTAGTTCAAATTTTTGGTGGGTTTTTTGATGGCCTGTTGTATGTGCAAATCAAATTTTAGTTGGTCAACAATTATTACCTCAAGGAGTTTGGTGTGTGAGGCAGGGGAGATAGTGGTGCCATCTAGGGAGGAAAGAGAAAAGTTGGATTTAAGGTGAGAGAGTGTCTGAGGCAGGAAGAGGAGTTGAGTTTTCTTAGGGTTAAGGATTAGTTGATTGTTTCTGAGCCATTTTTCAATAGAGATAAAGGAATTCTGTGTTAGTGTGTGTAATTCAGAGATAGTATTGGAGATAGATAAGAGAGAAGAGTTGTCTGCGTATTGTATTACAGATGAGAGACTGAAGGATGAATGTAGGTTGTTGGTAAAAATGTTGAAAAGGAGCAGTCCAAGTATGAAGCCTTGGGGTACTCCTGTTTGAGCAGAAGGAAGTGTGAGAAAGCCTGCTGCCATCTTACAGCTTGTTTTCTGCCAGTAAGGTAGGACTGAAACCCACCGAGAGTGGAAGGAGAGAGATTTAGATCTGAGAGTATGTTAAGAAGGATGAGATGAGTCACAGTGTCGAAGGCTTTAAAGAGATCAAGGAATAGACAGGAGATGAGGAGGTTGTTGTCCCTAGTTTCTGTAACCTTTTGAGTAAAGGATAGTAAGGCAGTCAGGTACTGTGTTTAGGGCAGAAACCATGTTGTGGGGGTGAGGAGATTTTTGTGAATGAGATAGGACAGTAGTTGAGTATGTATACATTTTTCAAGGATCTTAGAGAGCGGTGAGAGAATAGTGATTGGTCTATAGTTAGAGGGTTCAACAGAGTTGCCACCTTTGTGCAGAGGAGTGGTATAGAAGGATTTCCATATTTCCGGTATGGTAGATTCCTGAATGGAGTGGTTGATTAAGCTAGATACAGGATATGCAACAGAGTCAGCAGCAATATTCAGAAATTGAACGGGGAGTTTATCAGTGGAAGGAGAGCATGGTTTTAGTTTAAAAAGCAGGGATTTGATATATTTAGTAGAAACAGGTTGCAAGGTAAAAGGCTGAGAGACAGAGGAGCATAGAGGTTTAGGGGAAGGTGAGGGTGACACAGAAGATTTGGGATGAGCAGAGTTACCAGAGGGTAGGAGTTTAGAGATGCTGTCTGTGAAGTGTTTGTTGAGTAAGTCTGCTGTTTCAGAGGGACAGTGATAGGGGAAAGGATTAGGGATGATAGGAGAACCAGTGTGGAGCAGGGAGTTGATAGTGCTCAAGAATTCTTTGGGGTCATTTGGGTGAGAGCTTTGAAATTTAGTGAAATATTGGCATTTATCTAAGATAATAAGATTTTTACACAATTTCTGAGTTACTTATAACCTTGGAGAAAGGTGGGAGTTTTAGTGGTTTACCATTTTTTCTATAGAGTATCTCTTTCATGTATCAAAGCAGGAGTAGCTTTAGAGAGCCAGGGAACAAAATTAGATTTGATTCTGATTTTGCGAGTTGGGGCAAGAGAGTTTAGGATATCAAGGAAAATGTGGTTGAATTCAATAACAGCATCATTGAGTGGGAGAGTTTTTAGGAAAGACCAGTTGATGGCAGAGAGCCTATAGTTAAATGTTTCAGGGGAAATGTTAGTTAGTTTCCTACAATCTCTGTAGAGATGGGGCTTAGAGAGATGAGGAGAGTGCCATAAGAAGAGTTTACAGGACTTGGTCTGTAAAGTACTTTTTTTTCGTGAGTTCTAATTTCCGATCAAACAAAGCAACCCTTGTTAACATTTTATCGTATATGTGTATGTAGTCTTTAAAAGCAGGCAAAGATGAAATTTCACTTTCAAGTTTAGCAATATCATTCTGTAATGTAGCCTCTATCCCAGCAAAAAACTGATTCATTAGCGACATACAGTCCGCACAAAATTTTAAATTTAGTTCCTGCCATTTTTGAGGAGATCAGGACAGGTGTTTGCATAAGAAAGCAATTTCACAATCCTTACACTTCTAGGTACAATTCCCAGCTCCACATAAGCTATAACGCTTAGCTGCTGCCAATGGAGATTTTAAAGTCATGTACCTTACCTTCTCGTATGCTAACCTGCTCCTCAAAATTAGTGTTCCACTGAGCAGTGGCTCCCTGATTAACAGCAGTCTACTTTAGGAAAATATCTTGTTAAAATAAGAAGTTATATTAAGGATACTGCAGACTTCTTAAGGCAGTTGTATGAAGGGTTAGAATCCAATACTCCCACTGACTCTGTTTGTAACTAGGGACATTAACCCTTTATTTACTGTAATACCGAATGATTATGGTATGGAAGCTTTACGTGATTTTTTTAAGTAGTAAAACAGAAATGTGTGAGAGAGGTACATAATATTTGCCAGCTACTAGAAGTGGTGTTAACTAGCAATATATTTATGTTTAATAATCAATCTTATTTACAGCGTACTGGAGTAGCTATGGGTACACCCATTGCAAACTCCTATTCAAATATTATATTAAGTTAACAGGAAGAGGAGTATGTATTACGTGAACAAACACTGTTCGGTGATAAGGTCCTGTTCTTTAAGTGTCTTGTGGATGATGTCTTCCTAATTTGGAAAGGAAGTCAGTCTGAGCTGAAGTTATTTGTGGATTATCTTAATGGTACAACAAGTTTTTTGAAAGTTTAAGCTCAATTCCTCAGATAAAGAAATAACTTTTTCGATGTTCAAATAATGAGAACACTAGGAGGAACTGAGACTACAATCCAGAAAAAGAATGTTCAAGCTAATATATGTACTCATAAGTGTAGCAAGCATGCTCCCCCATGTATTTAGAGGCATAGTGAACCGAAGCATGCATGCCCCGCATGTATTTAGATGCATAGCAAATCGAAGCATGCATGTCCCCTATGTTTTAGAGGTATAGCGAATCGAAGCATGCATGCCCCGCATGTATTTAGAGGCATAGCAAATCAAAACATGCATACCCTCCATGTATTTACAGGTATAGTGAATCGAAACATGCATGCCACACATGTATTTAGAGACATAGCGAATCGAAGCATGCATGCCTTCCGTGTACTTAGAGGCATAGCGACTTGAAGCATGCATGCCCCCCATGTATTTAGAGGCTTAGTGAATCAAAGCATGCATGCCCCGCATGTATTTAGAGGCATAGGAAATCGAAGCACTCATGCCCTGCATGTATTTAGAGGCACAGCGAGTTGAAGCATGCATGCCCCCCATGTATTTAGAGGCATAGCGAATCAAAGCATGCATGCACCCCATGTATTTACATGCATAGTGAAGAGCCAAATGCTTCAGGCAAGTAGGCTGAATGCTGAGGATGGTGAATGACTGGCAAAGATAAAAGAATTTGCCCACAAGTTTGAAACCAGAGGTGATGATGTTAGTTTTCTGGAACAAACCATTAATGATATTTTATCCCTTACAGAAACTACAGCAGGGCCCTATTTCAAACCCACCTTCACCTGTACAGGTATATAACAGCTTAGGTCAAAAAGAGTGTATTAGATATGTTACAACATTTAATAGAATAACACAGGAAGTGAAGGAAGGGATAGAGAAAAACTGGGGAATTTTGGGGAGTATGGCTGAATTAAGAACACTTATTGGTGAGGGTCCACACTTCGCCTATAGGAACTGTAATCTCAAGAAGAGACTCTGTTATAAAGAAATTAATTTTGGGGGAGGAATGAGAAGTTAATGAATAGGACATACGGGACCTTCCCGTACTGTACCTGCATATGCTGCGAATTTACACGTACAATAACACTTCTGGAAATCATAGAACTGCGAAGAAACATATGTTTAACCTGTTTGTAACACCACGGACATTATATACCTGTTTGTA